>NW_010230490.1:5415-7190 GCF_000690775.1 Eurypyga helias
TCATCCACCTCCATCAGCCGACAGCCCTGCTTTGAATTTATTCAGCCAAGGGGGAGGGAGAAAAATTAAAAAAAAACCCAACCAAACCTTGCAAACACCTCCCAGCGCCCTTTTCAGGGATGGGGGAATCGGGCAAGGGGGAGAGGCTTGGGAAAAGGCTGGCAGCCGGGGAGGGAAGGCTGGGAGAGGTGGTGCGTCCTCCTCCGACCACGCCTGCCCGGCGCTGCGGCAAAGGCTCCGCAGTGGGTGATCCCTGTAGAAACTTCTGGAATAAGCAGCCAAGCCGGGGAGAAGGAGAGGAACCCGTACACCCGCAGAGGCGGGGGGCCAGAGAGCACAGTGACAGGGAGAGGATTGCGCAAGGACCAGGGTAAAAACCAGATTATTGATAAAAACGAAGCCCACGAGCGGCGTTCCCGGCTCGGCTTTAAATAAAGCGCCCCAACACAAAGCACCCACACCCCCCACCCCGTCCCCAAATGGTGGTGTTTGGAGGGCAGGTGGTGGGATAAAGGGGCTGATCCCTCCTCCCGGATCTGCAGCGGATCCCTGCCAGCTCACTGAGCTAACGTGTCCTCTTTCTGCTGCAATGAATGGGCTGATCCGGGCTGTTCGCAGCCTCGGTGACGGGGGTTTAGCTTTGTGTGCTTCGCTTTTTTTTGGTTCTCTTTTATTGTTCGGTTTTGGGGGTTTTTTCCCCTCTTAATTAAAAAAAAAAAACCAACCTCCCCAAATCTCCCAAGGAACAATCTACATCTCTGTGGAACAATTAAAACGTTCAGGCACAAACCTCCACCATGGACCGTAAAAAAAGAGATGGGTTGCTTTTTGTTCGTTTTCTTCTTTTTTTTTTTTTAATGGCTTTTTTTTTCTCCTGCTTATAGGATATATTGTAGTAGAAAGCCAATGGAGGAAAACAAAGGTAATATATATAAAAAATCAAACATTTACGGGCCAAGATTACCGTGATGGTATGTAATTAAACCATAGTGGTTTAGGTGTGGGGGGTTATTTTATATTCTGTAATCAGTCCCTGGAAAAAGGCAATACATAAAGATGCGGCAAATATATACAGAAATATCTATATATGTAGCAATAAAAGAATCTGCATGGGCCTAAATCTGTAATTCCAGGAAGAAAACGGTATTTTAGGCATGTAGTTTTGAACAAAGAAGGGACGTTGTAACACGGCACCTAACAGCACTGTGGTGCGGGGGGCGGGGGGGAAAAGGTAAGGCAACGTTAAAAAAGTCTATTTTAAAAAAACGGGTATGTGGTACCTTGGCTGCAGCCTCCAGCAACGAGGGTTTGGATGTTACGGGGTATTATGTTGGGTTTTTACGGTGTTACCACGTCTGAGCACAACACGTAGGTGCTTTTAATTAACCGAATGGTGGGCGGCAGCTTCTTCCCCATTCCTCTCCCGCTCTGCCGATAGATCGATCCTCGGGTGGTTGGGGAGGGGTGTTGTTTGGGGTTTTTTCCCTTTTTTTAAAGCACGTTTGGGTATTTTCCATGCCGCGAGGAGAGCGGGAGGCGGGTGGCTTCAACCCCTGCGAAGAAGAAAAGCGGTGGAAGAGAAAGAATTAGGCATAAAACTACCCACCTTGGGGTGCGTGTGGAAAGAACAATTCTGTGCCAAACATCTTCGCGCTACGAGGAGGAAAACACCCTGAAAGGAGTCGGTGCCGGCGGGCTGCGCCGTGAGGGGGATGAAGGGGCGATGGCGCCGGAGGGCCCTGAGGCAGCGATGCCGCCTTGAGGGGGGATGGGGG
>NW_010230491.1:0-752 GCF_000690775.1 Eurypyga helias
GGTGCGCCCGCCCTCCCCTGCTCGCTCGCCAGGACGGAGGCCAAGGTAAACACCACCTCCGAGGCGGGAGGTTGTGACATACGGCGATGCGGATCCCCGGTGGGTCGCCGACAGCCGGGTTCTCCCTCGCTCTTTGCCTCTGGAACCTGGTGCCGCACCGGGACGCTGCAGGTATCGTGACCGGGAGGGGCTGAGGGATGTTGATGAGTGGCCGTGAGATTCCTCCCGGGTTACCTGAGCCCGACACGCTCCTCAGGGGAGTCTCCAGCTTGCCCTACTGCTGGGTTCTGCTCAAAAACTTCCTTTATTTGTACTGAAAATAACCAAATTTCCCCCTGCGAACAAGCAGGGCAGGCGCCGAGGGGGCTGCTAGAAGGGAAGGGCGACTCCTGTGGATCCTCGAGTTGGCCGGAGGATCCAGATGCTGTTTGGCAGAGAAAGGGACATATCAACAGTTGTTGCGACCCAACGTCGTTGGTGCTCTAACAATGGCTCCTTCAGGTTGCTTGTTTGTTGCCCTCCTTTTTTGGGCACAAAGAGCCTGTTCTTGCTTTCCTGACGAGCCTTTTAAGCTGTGTCCCACTTCCTGATGGGGTGTCTGTACTGAACATCTTTAGTTCCTTGGCCAGCAGGTCGAGGGAGGGGATTCTGCCCCTCTACTCTGCTCTGGTGAGACCCCACCTGGAGTGCTGCGTCCAGCTGTGGAGCCCTCAATGTCATATAGACCAGTTGGAGCGAGTCCAGAGGAGGCC
>NW_010230491.1:1111-1429 GCF_000690775.1 Eurypyga helias
CCATGGCAGGGGGTTTGGAACTGGATGGTCTTTAAGGTCCCTTCCATCCCAAACCATTCTGTGATTCTATGAAATGCATCTTGGAGATCCTTTGGCAGTAGCCCCCCTAACAGGCACCCCAAGGGTTATTGATTCATATCCAGGTCTTTGACAGAAGAGGGCTCTGCCAGTTCCCTACATCCCTAACACTGTCCCTTCTGTTTTGCAGGAACTGAGGAGGTGGTCTTCGGGAAGGTTGGAGGAAGCATCCTCCTTTTATGCCGAAATGTCTCCAAAGAAGCAACTGAGGTGGTCTGGTTTCAAGGGGATCCACACTCT
>NW_010230491.1:1441-4495 GCF_000690775.1 Eurypyga helias
GGTCGCCTTCCCCCCGGACGTCCGTTTCTCCCTGGTTGACAACAGGTCTCTGCACATCACGGAGCTGCGTGTGCAGGACGAAGGCAACTACACCTGCAGGGAAGTGCTGAACAAGACGGACCATGAGCACAGGGTCCAGCTCCTGGTAGCCAGTAAGTCTGTCCCGCATCTCCGAATTTCCTCCCGAGTCCCACAGGTCATCCGATTGAGCCGGCACCGGTGGAAAAACAGCGTTAAAAAGGGCGAGGTGGCCTCCTTGTGTGAAACCTGTGAGCGGGCCGCTGCTGCGCCATCGGACACCTGCTCGCACGCGGAGTGCTGTGTGTCCAGGTGCTCTGGGAAGGATGGTTGCGTGTGATGCCGAGGATGGGACGCCAGCTGTTAAGTCCTCGCTGTGTCACTGGTGATGATACACTAATTTTTGACCAGGTCTTTCCTATCCTGTAGCCGTTCGGAGCGGCCCTTCGCCTCAGCATCTGGCTGAGCTGAGCCTTCGTGAATCTCAAGGTGTGGGCTGCCGCGCACTGTCCTTTTCCCTTGGCTGGAATACGTTGGAAATAGATGTGCTGGGCCACCCCGTGGTGCTGTCCTTGCGGTGTGAGGGTGGAGGGTCCTCAGTGAGTTGTCTTACAGCACAGCCTTCCGATTTCGGTGGAAGCACACATTCCTCAAATTTTCTGCTGGGAGCGCTGTTCTGGGAGCGTGCTGGTTACTATCAGGGACAGGCCATTCTTTCAGCCTTTCTTTCCTGTTGTGCCTTTTGGTGCTTCCGCCCATTTCCATCCCTGTTTCATTCATTTGTTCTCTTAGGAATCTTCACAGCGGGCTGGAATATCGGGTTGGGGCGCATTCAGGTTGGTGGCTTCGCACACGGCTGGCACAGGCCCGTCCTGCTCCTGCCAGGAGCCATTGTCTTGCCCAGGCGTCCCATCTCTTCCGTGGGAAGAGAGCAGGCAGGAGCGCAGGTCCTACGGCGGGTACCGCTCTTGGCCCCTCCCCAAGTCGAACCAAGGCTCTGGCCCCTCGGACGTGGGCTGTGACCTGCTGTGCTTCCTGCCAGCCAAGCCCGGAGCGTAGCGTTGAGGAGGAAACGGCTGCTGCCCCTTTGCCTTTCGCCATGACGCTCCGTGCCCTGTTGTCCCTTTCCCATCTTGCTGGGCTTTCCGTCAACACCTGCCATGCGTGAGACCTGTTTTCTGTTTGCCTTCAGGGTGTTCCTTCCTTCCCGCTGTTTGGTGAAGGGCGTGTGCGTAAAAGCCGTACCCGCTTTGTACAGGTGAAATCTCTGGGAGGTCACACCAGTAAAAATTCCCTTCCTGGATCGAGGAACCTGTAGATGGGGGTTGTAGGGTCACGGAGGGCTGGAGGGAAGGAATGGAACCCCAGGATCCTCAGAGAAGGTCTATGTAGGCGTGGGGCTCGGCGGGGGAGCCATGGATCTGGAGCACTGGTGCAAAACGCTCGTGAGCGAGAGGTCTGTGGCACGCCAGGAGTTGGTACTGCCCTCGGAACTCCTTCATTAACAAGGAAAGAACGTGTCCGTTCATTTCCGATGGCTACAAAAGGGATCGGGGACAGTGGTGTGCCCGTAAATCGGTATTTCTGGTGGTGCTTTAGTTCAGCAGAAGCAGCATCAGCAAAAGCCGGAAGTTGGAGCTTCTCGACCTCAGACTAGCAGCACGGGCCCTGATTTTTCACATTTACTGCTGCTGGAGCGACTTTCCCCGGGCTGGAGTGAACCTCAGACATGGACTTGGCGCCACTGTCAAAGAGCCTCCTGGGACACGCAGCCTTCCTGTGGGAGTTCCCCGTTGACAGTTTTCAACCCCTCTCACGGGGTACACCAAAACGTTCTCTTTTGGCTTAAAGCTGCGTTTAAAACCCCTCCGGCAGTAGAGGAGACGTTCCAGCAACTCGCCGAAGGTGCAGCCCTGGAGCTGCTGGTTTGGTTTGGACAGGGTGCGAAGGAGAAGGGCAATCGCACAGCTCCAGGGGATTCCCGGTGTGTTTGTGTGCAGTTGGATAGAAGCTGCTTGTTGGCTCCTCTGTGGGCGTGAGGTCCGTGTGTTCAGGGTTTTTGGTGGCAGGGTTTTGAGTTTTTAACGTTTTGGGAACGGATCTCCTGTGAGCGTTTAGACAGAAGAGCGGGGCTGTGCTGGGGGAACCTGGGAGTCCAGGATGTAAAGCTGATGGCTTCAGGAGGTGGATATCCTGGAACCAGCAGCTGGCTGGACGTCTGGAAAGGTTGCGTCCACCTCTCAGTGTGGGGTGGTCGCTGGTGATTGAGGCTGACAGGTTGCTCACCTTAACCGCAGCCAGGATTCGGGATCCCTTACGAGCCTTCCCCCGAGCCGGGACAGAGGGAGTGTTGTAGGCAACTGTCCTGCCAGAGCTGGATGGTTTCAAAGATCGTACGGGACGCGTTCCCACAAAGCCCAGCCCCTAGAAGGTATGTTCTTGTAGCTCGCACGGGGTTTTCCCACGACGCTTTGTTGTTTTTTTAAGTCAGGCCATGTGACAGTCCCTTGAATAAATGCTCTGCAGAATAAACCTCAGGCATCCCTCTGGCAGCTCATCCTTCGGCAGCGGCTGACCCCTCAGCGGGGTCTCGTTCGGGTTGGATTCGGCAGGTCAGCCGCAGGGGTGTTAGTTCTGCCCGGATCAGAGTCCGGGATCCCGACGGCTGTTGAGCGCCGTGGGTGTACCTGCGTGAAACCAGCTGATGGGGAGAGGCAGGAGCTCGTACCGCAGGGAGCACGAGCCCCGCTCTGCACGACGGGATGACTCTTGGGTTCCTGCCGGCTCCGTCACCACGTAGGTGTTCCCACCATCGAATAACGAACACAGCACGCTGGTGGCGAAGGCCCTGGCACGAGACCAGGGTGACTTGCCCTGCCTGTGTTCCTCGCTGGAGTTTGCCCCACGCAGCGTGGGGCGGACACGGCGTGGCGCGTGGCCAGGTGATACCGGCGTGGCCCCTCGTGGCAGTGGCAGGGGTGTCGGGAAGGGACGGAGCACCGGTTTGGCTTCCCTGGCACGTGTTGTGGTGCTGGG
>NW_010230491.1:4558-7612 GCF_000690775.1 Eurypyga helias
GGGCTCCCCCCTCCGCCGGGTGCTGGGGAAGTGCTCCAGCTTTGGGCTGGTGGCTCTGAGGAGCTGGTTACTTGTCCCTGGGCGAGAGCCCTGATGTTTTCCATGTTTCCTGGGGAAATCTGAGTGCCAGTATCAGTGACAGGGAGGGGCAGAGCCTCGTTCTCAAGTAGCGTGAATCAGTGTCCTCCCCCTTGTAGCTCTGGCCAGAGGACCCAGGGCAGCCTGGAGGTTTTCTTCTCCTGCTGCTGTTGGAAGTGCTTATCTCATCCCCACCGTATAGAGCTGCGGCAGGAATTTCCCTCCCCGTGCCTTAGTCCCTCAAGGCTTGGCTGCGCTGGCTGTGGCAGCCTGGTCCCTGTTGGCTGCCGTTCTGAGTTGCACTCCCCTGGGGCTGTGGGACGCGGGTCAGGGAGCAGGATAGGCAGGGAAACCGGGAAGATTTTCGAGGGGAATGGTGGCAAACACGAACACGTGTGTGGTTCCAGCCCCGAGATGCCGAGAGCTGTGACCTGGACATGTTTCCAACCGTGTGCTGTTCTTGCCGCTCAGATCCACCGCGGTCACCCCCCAAGTGCTGGGCTGAGACCTCCTCGTCGGGGCTGATGCTGCAGCTGTTCTGCAGCTGGCCGGGGGGGTATCCCCACCCCACCCTGCACTGGAGAGAAGAGGGGCACGACGTGGAGAACTCAAGCTGGCTCATCAGCTCCACGAGCTCCTCGGACACCCACGTGGAGACGCTGAACAGCTCCCGCCTCTCCCACCGCAAAGTGTTCAAGTGCGTCGGGAGCCACGTCACGGAGCAGGAGGAGCCTGTGTGCTCTGTGGAGATAAGTGAGTTGACGTGCCTACGTTATTAACGCTTAACGAGCCAGCTAACGGTGGGGCAGACGGGTCCCCGGGCATCCCTTGCCCTCCAGAGCTGGGAGGCAGTGGTCGGGCAAGCAGGGCTTGTGGGGGGAGATGCTGACGAGGGCTCGGCTTGTGCAGAGGGGACCTGCGGCCGAGGTCCCTCACGGCATGGTTGCAGGTGAGTTGTGTTTTGGGTACGTCTTGTGGGGCCGACCCATCTCCCTGCACCAAGCTTTTCACCGGCGCAGGGGCCGGGGCTCAAGCTTGAGGTTCAGTTTGGTGGGGCTGGGTTTGTTGCAGAAGGGCCATGGGTGCCCCCTTCGAGCATCGAAGGGGTCTGACTGCGGTGGCTTGTGGAAACCTGAGCTGTATGCATCCTCCGAGGGTTGTCGGGGCTACACAAGAGCCCTGCTGATCCCAAGGATCCCAAGGAATGCTGCCTTTCTCCTCTGCCATCTGCCTGCTGGCTGCCCTCCGACTGTTCTTCCCAGGGGATATAAGGGCAGGTGTCCAAAAGAGGACTGAGTACCATGCTCGCGTTGCTCCTTGGGAGGCTGACTCCTGTCTGACTTCCTCTGTTAATGATTATTAATCGGTCAGATGGCTAATTGCTTGTTATGATAAACTCTTCCGTTCCCTCCTTGACTTTTTTTCCCCCTTGGGCTGTTCAGAAATCCCTTCGCTGGAATCGGAGCCCCCGAAGAGCTGCCTGGTGGGTGACAACGTGACCCTGACGTGCCGTGTCACCGAGAGCACGCCGGCAGCGAGGCTCACCTGGCTGCGGGGCATCGCCCAGCCGGAAGCGGAGATCCAACCGGGAGGGAGGTACCTCATCGTCCAGGAGGGCAACGTGTCCCGGCTCACCATCCAGAACTGCTCCCAGGGCACCGACGGGGGCTGTTACGTCTGCAGGGCACAGAACCCCGTGGGGCTGCGGGAGCTGTTCGTCTGCCTGACAGTGGAGCGTGAGTGGGGCTGCCTGGGGTCGCCATGGTGGGGAGTGAGGAGGAGCCAGGGACCCGGTTCATGGGGCTGTTGCCCCCCCCAGCGCTCCGTTTGCCCCTAAGAGCCCTCTCTGCCTCTTGGCGCTTCCACGCTCCTGCGGCAAGCGTAGGTGCAGGACTGGCTCCCCTCATCCCGGGGCGAAAAGGCCGGATTCCCCTCGCCTCGGCACAGCGGGCCGCGTCCTTGGTCCCCCCGAGGTGGCGGGTGCAGAGGAGGGTCTCCAGGGAGCGTGGCTCAAGGAGCAACGGGCAGGGGTTGGTTTGCTTTCACTAAACGCGCGTGGGCACAAGACCAGGGACTTCGCCGCGGTGTTTCCGGAACTCTCGCCCCTCGTGCCAGTGCGACTGTTGCAGTGACGGGAAACAGGACACAGCACCGGGACCTGCTCCTGCTGCTTGCCCTGATGTTTCTGCATCCATCCGCGTCCCGGTGACGAGCTGGCCTCCTGTGTCCCCTCTCCGCAGAGCCGGCGAACGTGGGTGGGGTCGTGGGTGCAGCGGTGGTCCTGTCCCTGCTGGCTGTTCTCACCCTCACCGGGGTCGTCCTGTACTACAATCCCCTCCTGTGCCGGAGAGGTGGGAGCTCACCCCTTCCCGGGGAGCCAGGGAGGGGGTTACCCCTTCCCGGGGGGAGAGAGGGGCTGATTTTATCCCTGACCCCTTGTCCCTTCTCTCCTTTGCAGGAGCTGTGTTGAGGTGAGCGCCGATTCCCCCAGCCCCGCAGGACCTCGCTCCTGTTCCCAGAGCAAAATTCCCGAGTGGGAGCCATGCCTCCCGTGGGCAGGGGATGTGTGGGTGGGGGAGCAGGAGGGGAGCCGCGCTCCGAGCAGGAGCAGCGTGGCTTTGGGGTGCCCCCAAGGCACCGGTTGCCTTCCTGGGGTTCGGGCACACCACGTTTCTCCTGCTTCCCGCTCGCGCCCCTCCCTCCCCTGCCGATTCTGCTCCCGAGGCTGGGGTGCTGCGGCGTGGGACGCCCCTCCCGGGTGCCCCCGTTTCCCTGTCCGTATGGGAGAGGGAATAACTCCACACGGGAGGGACTCGTGCGTGAGTGTTGGGGAAGTCGGTGGCGTTGCTGCCGCGCTCTGAACGCGGGGGTCAGCGCGGGGCTGGGGGAGTCCGTCGCGCTTGGCCACTCTGGAGCAGGGGGTGGTCGGAGGCAGGGGAGGCACGGGCTGGCCGGGGGGTCAGGGCAGGCATCCTC
>NW_010230492.1:0-663 GCF_000690775.1 Eurypyga helias
CGTCTCGGGGTGCCACGTGCTGAGGCACCACTATGTGCACAGCTGAAATGTAAAGGAATAGATTCCCTTGGTAACTGTGCTGAGAGTCCCTGCCTCCCTCCTCAGAGGGCGGAGAACTGACTTTTACAGGAAAGAGGAGGAGTAGGAGCAGGAGGACAGGAGACACAGGAGGGGGGGGAGGAGAAGGAGGAGGAGGGAGAGGAGGAGGAGGCAACAAGAGTTGGAAACAGGAGGAGGCAGCAGGAAGCAGGAATAGGCACCAGGAGGATGAGGAGCCAAGAAGGAACCAAAAAGAGTAAGGAGGAGGATGGAGAAAGATGCAGAAAGAGGTAACAGGAAGAAAAAAGAGGAAACAGGAGGCAAAATGAGAAAGCAGCAACAAGAGGACACGTGAGGCAACAGAGGAGGCAACGGAGAAGGAGGAGGAGGAGGAGGAGGAGGCAATGGAGGAGGACACGGAGGAGGCAGAGGCAGAGAAGGCGGAGACAGAGGAGGCGGAGGCAGAGGAGGCATAAGAAGCAAATGTAGGCAAAGCATGAGACAGTAGAAATCCACAGAAGGAGGAGGAGGGCGATGAGGAGGAGCAGAAAGATGAGGAGGTGTAAGAGGAGGAGGAGGGAGCAAAAAAGGACAACAGAAGGAGGAAGAGAAGTAGGGAACAAG
>NW_010230493.1:0-1799 GCF_000690775.1 Eurypyga helias
AGCCCTCGGAGCATCTCCATGGCTCTCATCAAGAGGATCATCAAGTCCAACCGTCAAACTCATCCCTTTAGTCCTGTGTCCTGTCGCCCCGCAGGACCCAGCCGGATGGGGAACCGCAGTCCGGTTTCCCTGCCCTGCAGCAGCAGGCACAGCGGGGCGTCTGCCCGACATGCGCCAGGGACACCGGGTACGGTTTGTGAAGGATCAGATCGGCGGGGAGAGACGGCGACAGACGCAGCGTCAGGCTCCAGCAACGGCTCTGCGCAGCGCGACCAACCAGCTGTTCCTCTTCTAAGGAGCAACGCAGATGCCGGCACCGAATGCCTGGGAGTCATTCATGTTCTCTTTTCCCACCGATTCATTTCACCCTGGATCTTCCTGCTTCGCACTAAAGCTTTTCCCTCCTGTTTGTTTGTAAACCAGCCCAGAAGAGCAAAGATCTGTCAGGTTCCTCACTCCTAGCCAACACCACACTCCAGGCGGCAGTCTGCCCTGGAAAAGCAGCTGCTCCCTGGCTAATGGGGAGTTAGTTTGTGGGTTCCGAGGCTGCGGGTTACAGCTACCATGTCCTGAGAGCAAAGGTTCAGGCCAGAGCTGGAAGCGAGCCAACACAACAGTAAATTCAAGAAACGGGGAGGACACGGGCCCTCGTGTCCCGGGATGGCCGGCTCCGGCAGGCTGGGAACCTTCTCCCGGGCATCAGAGGGTGCTTTGCTTTGGCTCTTACCTCGGGGGTAGCTTCACTGAAGTTACAGACTGTTTCCATTCCTCCCAGCTTCCAGTGCCCATCCTCGCTCACAAACACGGACGACAGACAGACGTTGTTATGCGTCAGGTTTCCCTAAAATGTCCAAAAAACCGATGACAGACTCGGGGATAGATGAAGGCATTAAAATCTTGATCGGCACGAATCAGGTGCTGTGAGAAGCCGAGGGAAAGCAGCCCAAAGGCACACAATTCTAAAGGCCCTCCGGGATTGTGCAGGTGACCGGCAGGTATTCGGCGGCAGGGCTGGGGTTTTAGGGCAGACAGAGCTCTGTCGCAGCCTTTCCAGCTGGAATCTCGGAGACAACCTCCGGCGCAGAGCCCAGACGCTACGGTCTGAGCTGGGATTTAACTGCGGCCCTGGACAAACACACAGTGCCCCAGCGACACCGACCCCTGACACACGGCTGTAAATAAACACCAAGGCCGAGCAATCCCACTCCCTTACAGGAGCAGACGTCAACCCACGCACTGAGAACTGCTCCCTCACTTCCAAAACCCAAAGCCTTTCAGCCCTTCCTCCTGCCAAGCAGCCAGCGATATCAGTGGTTTCAGCCTAAACGAACCGTGGGGTGCGGATCTGCCTTTTTCGTGTGAAGAACTGGGAAGGAGACAACCGTCCAGGCAAGCCCAGGCCCATCGCTCTCCTCTCGCCTTTCACCTGGCTCCCACCAAGGCCCGACAACGGCTGCCGGCAGCACCTACCCTGTCGTGGAGGAAGATGAGCGCCAGCAACACGTCGTAGATCCCCGCGCAGATTTCCGCGGAAGAGAGCGTCTCCAGCACCGTCTCCAAAGGCTTCACGCGTTCTGTAACCAGGTGGATCCCATTCGCTTCCACAGTACAAGAGAGGAAGCGCAGAAGGCAAGGGTGGCGCAAGGTTTTCAGGTGCTTCCAGAAACAGAGACATCTGTCAGACCTCACCCGAGGCAGCGTCGCTTTGGGCCGCGGAACTTCACCTCCTACCCGCAGCCACGTTTTCCACTCGCGCAGCCCCGCTCCTCCCCGTGCGCTGCAGAGCCCTTCGCACCACA
>NW_010230493.1:1866-2244 GCF_000690775.1 Eurypyga helias
GCCCCGCGCTCCAGAAGCGAACATGGGAATCGCTAGCCCAACGGCACCACCCACCACGGCTCGCACCGTGCGGGCACCGCGAGCTTCGCGGCCGCCCCCCCCCTTCCTCCCCCTGCGCGGCAGCTGGGTGCACCCAGAGCCCACTTCGACTGTCCCTCCCGCCCTCACTCCCCAAGGGTTTGACCCTCATTCCCAAAAAAAAAAAAAAAAAAGGGACCGCTCTCCCAAGAGCGTCCCCGGCACGCGCCCTACAGGACCTTGGCGGCTTTGTTGACCTTGTCTGCGTTCTCTCGCTGGTACACGAAGACAGAAGCGAGTTTGCCATCCTGCAGCACGGCCGGATAGATGGCGTGTCCAGTTGGCAACGTGAACGGCGGC
>NW_010230493.1:2319-3878 GCF_000690775.1 Eurypyga helias
AAACAGGCCTTTGGGGGAAGGAGGAGCTTTTCAGGCGGATCCAGTTCTGGCAGGCGCTGCCCGGTTCACCTTCAGAGCATTTTCTGAAAGGCAAGAGATGGCCATGAAGGACCTCCTCCCGATTCAGGACAAGAATAAACCAACCATCCATTGTAAAGGCAACCGAGTGTCCACGAAAAGGTTCAGATCAGCATCCAAGGAGCTCTCTAGCTGTGGAGCTAGGCCTGCGCCGGCATCTGTGCCAGCATCGCCACCAGCTCTGCCACACAGTTGATCCACAACTCAACTTGGCCACCCAGACCAGCATCCACCTGGACCAGCATCCACCAGGACCAGCATCCACCAGGACCAGCACCCACCCGGGGCCCCAGTCGTGCAGACACCTTCTCCAGAGCTTTGATTCGGATTAAGCCGTCAGCAGTTAGTTAGGATTGCTGCTGCCTTAGGGCACAAAGAGCCCCCGGCCTTCTTCACAGCAGCCCTGGCTCAACTTTCCAAGCCACATGGGACCAGAGTGAGGCTACAGTCAGGGAACTCCTCCAGCGCGATGCTCCCCCCCAGCTACCTTCTCTCCATCTGACAACTATTCCCTCTGCCTGCCAACCCTTCCTTCCTCCCACAGCCTCTGTCAGGAAGAGGCTGACACGGATTTTCGTGCTGCTTCCCTCGCACACAAAACTGGTAAAACAAACGCGCCGACTGCAGAGGCTCTTTCCGAAAGCCCTGACGGAGCACACGCCCCGTCGTCAGGCTCGTGACGGCAGGCGAGACCCCGAGTACCGGTCTGCGTGCAGACGGCACCTGCAGGCAGGGACACCTTCCACCAGACCCGGCTGCTCCAACCCTCATCCAGCCTGGCCTGGCGCACTCCCAGGGACGGGGCATCCACAGCTACAGGTTGCTACAACTCCAGACGTGCTCCTGGCTGGGATGAACGAACCCTGCGAAGACATGAGATATGGGAACCGGAACACATTCCAGCTCTTCACCGGATGTGAACGGACCTTAACCCTGCAGTGCACCACGGGAGCGGGCAGCAACCGCTACAGGCTGAAACTGTGGGTTTGGGGTGTTTTCAATTGAGCTCCTGTGTCCTGATCCACCCAAAACCTAACACTGAGTTAACATCAGAACACTTCCTACTGTTCTCTCCCCCGTCAGAGAGCTTCTCAAAGGATTTTCTCAGGAACCCCTGGCGCCAACGGCCTCACGCTGCCCCGGGATGAAGGGCTGGTCGCTGGGAGCTCTGGATTAACCTTCCACACCTGCAGCACCGGCTGCATTTTTCTGCATTCTCCGCTCTTCTCCGCGCTGTCTGCAAGCCTCGCCTGAACGATTTCTCAGTCGGAGTTTGCACAGCGCAGCTGCGGGTGCCTGAGCTGACCTCGCGTCCCTCCGAACACTCAGGGACATACGGCTTCGGAGAGGCCCGCGGTTCAGAGGCAGCGTAATGTCAGAGTCGTTAACCGCTGTCTACTCGAGCGTGGCTGCACGGCGGCCAAACACCCATCCCCCCTCCAGCTCTCGGCCTCGGGAGCGGCCCAGCAGCTCTCATTATC
>NW_010230493.1:3901-4144 GCF_000690775.1 Eurypyga helias
TCGACCACCGAGCACCTTCAAGCGAGCAGCGTCCAGCAACCAAGCGGCAACAGCGCCTATGGGGCCACCAGCCGCCCTTTCCAGGGACACGTCGGCTCCCGGCGCTTGGTCTCCGTCCCCTCCCGCGGCCGCGCTGGCGAAGGGGTACGCGCAGGAGCGGGGCGAAGCCCGGGGAGGAACTCTGCTGACGCTGAACAGTCGCACAGCCCCGCGGCGTAAGGGCCGCGTTACGCTTCGCGGGTT
>NW_010230494.1:0-306 GCF_000690775.1 Eurypyga helias
TCGAGTTGAAAGAGAAACCTTCCCCTTCCACCGGCGCCGCGCTCCCAGGCGAGGGCTGTGCTGTAGCCAGGGTTGAAACAGCCGAGTTTCACGTTTGGTGGGTTTGGGGCTTTTTTTTTTCCCCCCCTTTGCTTGTAATTTCTGAGGCTTTCTGAAACGTTTAGGAGAAGTAGGGGCTGAGGTAGCAAGGGCTTGGTGTTCTGCAGGGTCTCCCGAAAATCTCGCCGTGGTTTTGCAGGGAGCTGCTCCGTCGCTCTACGGCAACGGCGGAACCACGTGGGAGAAAACCCGTCGGAGGGCTGCGGC
>NW_010230494.1:390-1081 GCF_000690775.1 Eurypyga helias
CCGGATTTCCCGGTCCCGTAAGAGGTGCTCGGACGCTCTCAGCAGGCTGGGGGCTGCGTGCGGTGGCTCGGTGAGGAGAGGAGGGAGTCCTGGGAGCAGCTCACACCCAGCCTTGCTGGAGCCAAGGTGGGTTTGCAGCAGGGTCTGAGGGTCGCGGGGTGGCTCTCGGCCTCCTCGGTGGATGGTGGCTCGTTTCCTCTCAGCCCAGAGAAATCCCTGTTACCGGCGGCTGCCGGTGCTGCTCGGGGACAGTCCCGGCACGCAGACCTCGTGCGATGGACCGTCAGGTTGAGAAACCCCGAGGCAGAGCAAGGGTGACGGGGGGGCTTCTGGCGCAGAAATAAACCCCCGCATGCACCCAAGCTCAAGGGACACTTGCTGGCGTTGGGTCTGTGACTACACGGGCTTGAACCAAGGTGCTTTCCTGCTGGATTAAATACGGCCTCTGATGACAAAGGAGAAAATTGGCACGGAGGTGTGGGTGGAGTAACCAGTTCCAGCTCACCTTGCAACATCAGAGCAGCGTTAGTACCTCCTGGTAGGTGCTGTCAGCGGAGGAGAGGGCCGCGTGCTGATCAGCGCGGGGTGGTTTCTGGAGCTCGGGGAGGCTCTGCGCCGTGCCGTGGCCGCCTCTTTCGGATGTGCCGGAACAGGTCCCTTCGCCACGTGATGTGGCGGGGGGGGGGGGGAC
>NW_010230494.1:1097-3778 GCF_000690775.1 Eurypyga helias
AAGTCAACTTCTGGTTTTTTGCCAGTAGTTGATGCTGCAGCGGAAACCGAAGTTCCCCGTGGGCTGTGCGGGGCTGTGCCGTGCCCTGGAAGGAAATCCCTTCCCGGTTCCAGACATCGGTGGGGATCTGCAGTGTCGCAGAGCGTGACGTTTGGTCATTCCTCGTCTGTTTTGTTTGTTGTGAAAGTGAGGTGCCAGCGTTGCTGGAGATCGAGCCGTGCTGCGTCTCTTCTCTGCTCAGAGAATGCCATTAGGTTTACGTGAAAAGCCTAGACCTTGTTCTGGGAGATGCAGCATGTGTCCCCCCTCCCCACAGGATGTGTCGCCGTGAGCCCTGGGCACCGCGGCAGCTGGCTTGCCCTGTGCTGGATTTGGTTTATTCTCTTGGTTAGCAGCAGTAACGCTCTCAGCGTTGCGGGTGTGCTTAGAGGTCAGCGTTTGGTAGCTTTGAGCCCATTCCTCAGCGAGCCTGACCATGCCACTAGAAAAAACCTGCACGTGGCATGTCCATCCTCTTCTTGGCCATCATGTGAAAAGCGCTTAAATTTGAGCAGTTTTGGAAAGCGAAGAGCAACAAGGCCTTTTCTTCCCGGTGCGCTCCGTAGCAGCGTCCCTTGGGATATCCTCTATGGTGAGGAGGGATCCCAGACCTCTAGCATCTCTCTAACAGCGCCCCCGAGACCAGCTTCCCCCGGCAGTCGTTACCTCCCTGCTCCGTCGTGGTTGTGCCATCTCTTCTGCTGCCAGCTGTGCAGCCTGGTGCTGCCAGAGGGGTTTGGGAGCCCGCTCCCAGTTGCTCTGGCTCGGGACGAGGGGTCACTGCTACGTCAGCGAGGCGCTGAGACAGTGGTAAGGGCTTGGAGGGGGGCAGTTCCGAATACCGAAAGGATTATAAATGGGTTGAGGTGTAGAATGTAAATTAGTCTCTTGGGGTTACCTTCAATCAGCTGCCACAGTTTGCCTGAGGTGGCAGGGGATTGCTGAATTAACCCCAAAACCTGTCCGTCCAGGAGCTGCTGGGCGATGCGTCACCTGGATGAGAGGCTTGATGGTCATCCCTTCGTAGCCCGGCTCGCTACCCGAGCTGAAACGCTGGTGTAACGTGGGCTTGGGACTTCATCCGAATTCTTCAATGCAGCTCTTCCAGCCCGATTTAGATGCTCTGCCAAATATATCAGACCTACGCAGGCTCCTCTGAATGAGCACAGGATGCAGCCGTTCCTGAGTGAGGAAATGGCTGGCTGGCGTCTGGGGGAGGGTTGTCCTTGCTCCACCGGCTCTGCAGATCTGCTCCTTTTGGCCAGGCCAGGGAGGGGAGAACACCACGGCAAAGGCAGCTCTTGGCACCGCTCCTGCCTCGGAGGTGCTCTGCCGTGGGAGGGGATCGTTGTTGTTTTTTTTAATACGATGGAAAATTAAGGTTCTTTATTACTTGTGGTCACTCAGGTTCCCATGGTGCTCGTTGAGGGTCTGAGGGGCGTTCGGTTCCAGCGCTCCGTCCAAACTTCAGTGGGAGCAATTACCATAGGCTCTTCCTACCAGAGCTCCCTTGGCAGCGGCAGCAGGATGTGGGATTCTCCTTTCCTGCCTGAACTTCTCTGCTGCTAAATCGTTGCGCGTCCTGCCCAGAGATTGTTGTTTCTGTGGTGTGTGAGGTGTTCCTTCCCTCCTGATAGATGGCTCGGGAAGCGCTTTGGCTCTTCGAAGATGAGGGCTGTGGTGTTGATCCGTGCGGGAGAATCGGCGCTTGACGTATTGGCAGGTTTTTGGGTGGGTTTCCCTTTGCCTTGGGCAGCTGCTTGGTGTGAAACAGCCCTAGAACAAGGGTTGGCTCTGGGCTGGAGCCTCCTACGCTGCCCGGGCATATATTTCTAGACATTAGGGAAAGGCACACCTGCCTGGCAGCACCAAGGAAAGCCCCAGCTCTTCCGCTTCCCCGACAGCGGTGCGAGTTCATGGGGTTGGACTGAAGCGCAGGGTGGTTGCTCTGGCTGGAGCTCGGGCTACCTGGTCGGATGTTGTCGTAGCATCTCGGTTGTTCTTCCGCTTCCCGTTAAATCAGAGCCGTTGGAGCGGGATGCTCGGAAAGCTCTGATCCTTGGAAGGGTCAGAACAAAACAACCACCCTTGCTTTGAGGAACCAGCGGGGTGGTGAGTTCGGTCTGGTTGTGTGATCAGGAGCCCGGTGTCTGTTTGGGAGCCGACTGAATCCGCATGATGTGGTCAGTCTTGCTCCTCAGATGAGCCGTCACGTCGCGCAGCCGGCGATTAGAGCGGCGGTAACAGAGACCCTGCTTTGAGAGCTGTGGCGGAGGTGCCAGGGAATAAGGCGCTTCCCAGAGTCGGTGCCTTCAGACGGGGGGTTGTCGGGGCTGGAGGGGATGCCTGTTCGCGGAAGACAGAGCCGTATTGTCCTCCGAGAGGCCGCAGCTATCTGCGGGATGCTCGTCCCGCTCTGATCTCTCACTTCAATAGCTGCATGATCTTGGTCACGCCACACATGTCCTCTGGTGTTTTACCCCAGATGCGATGTCCAGTCAAGATACAAGAGAGCTTGAATTCACTCTTTCTGCCGCCGATGGCTCAATTACCTGCTAAACACGAGCGTTTTCGTCCCGTTGCGTTATTGAAATGATGGGGATTTGGATTTTTTAAGGGAACGAGTCAGCGTGCTTTTATTT
>NW_010230494.1:3803-7225 GCF_000690775.1 Eurypyga helias
TCTGTTGATGTGCGGGGTCTTCCGCGCAAGAACGTGCGGCTGTGGTGCAGGTCCACATAATTCGGATAGTTTGGCACTAAACTGCCGACAGCGCATTCCTTTTGGAGAGCGGTTGAATTTTAATAGCACCGTGGAGTGGTTGAAATAGGGACTTCTCCCAAGGAGGCAAAACGCCCTCCTTCATTTCCTCCTGCCTACCACCTTCCCACCATCCTGGCTGTGCGCTCCTGCGTGCTAGGTGTGTTTCCCCAGGCCTCCGCATAGTTTAGGGTGGATCCTGGGCAGAGAGAGACCTGCCTGGGCCTGTCCTGGGGATGTTGCAGAGCTGGGTGTCAGCAGAGACGATGGCTCATGCTCCACATGGCCGGAGAGCTGCGTTTTATCTCGAGGGATCCAGGCTCGCAGATGCCTCCACGCAGCTGGAAGAAGAAAAGGGGGGAACTGGGATGAGCGCTCCCAAAATATAAAGTGAAGAGACAAGGACTCGCATTGTGTGACCTGTAATTGGGGTGAGCTATTCATAGGGAAAAAATGCCCAGTCCTCAGTCGGTGGTGAGGGAGGGCTGGGATAATGTTTGGGCCTTGGGCAGCAAACCACTGACTTGGGTTTTTTTTTATATGGCAACATTATTTTAATAATTCTTTCCCAGCACGCAGCGGGGCTGCGGCAGAGGCTGCCCTGACACTGCCATGTGGGCGATTCCTCCGCGACGTCGGACGCGGCAACTTGTGATCTCCCTTCCTCGGGTACCTTGAGCTGCAGGAGGCCAAATCATCACGTGCAGTGGCCCAAAACGCTGTTATTCCCAGGAAAGCTGGCGCTGTGGCGCTGCCCTAAAGCCATTTCTCCTGTGCTGGGTGGAAGAGGCGCTGATAATTTTCCCTTTTGCCCCGAGCAGGTAGGTGGTGTTGCTCAAGGAGTGGGCGGCACCTCCGCCGGAGCGGAGAGCCCTGCCTTTGTAAAGCGATTTGGGATCTTTTCCGGATGAAGGGATGAAAACATTCCCTGTTACCGGGCTGACCAGATCTGACGTAGCTCTTCCACCCGATACCTGCGTGTTTCAGCGCCCCCTGAGCCGCTCGGGCTCCTCCGCCTGCCCAGCTAAGTTTTAAAGCAGTGCTAAGAAGCAAAAGAAATTTAAAAAGCCCACTGAGGGTGTGTGGAAAAGTAGTAATTAGACAGGGTTTTGTCAGCACTTTGGGTTGGGATCCCATGTGGATGTGGTCGGCCCATTTGGATGTACATGTCAAATTCCAGGCCGCCGTAGGAAAGCGACTGGGTGACGTCCCGCTGGGCTCAGGTAGGTGCAGGCTCAGGGGTTTCTCTTAACGCTCTGTTCTGCGCTTTTTCAGTTCTGGTAGGTGCGACAGGAGCGAGCTGATACCTTCAGCTTAAGAAAATAACCTTTTAGCGTTGAGGGGCAGCGTCAAACCGCGGTCGGCCTCGGCGCTGAGCCAGTCGGGTGCGGAGCAGCCGAGGCGAGCAGCGTCTCGGGGAGGTGGAGAGCGTCCCTTGCTGGCACGTGTCTCCAGCAGCACTTCTCCGTTAAAAAACAACGTTTTTTCCTGCCGGGAATTGGGCTGCGTTTGGGTCAGGCCAGCCTGCGGAGCCGGGCTAGCCGCAGCTGGGCTGCGCCGGTGTTTTGGGGCTCAGGGGCGATGGAAGCGGACTTGGCCGAGTGGTTAGGGATGCGCGTCGCGTGACGCCGGGTGCGTAAGTCAGTTGGAGAGCTCTGGGACTGTTGCAAACTCTCTCTTTCCAACGGGCCGTATTTGAAGTCGATGGTGCCCCCTCAGCTGCTACGAGTGACGTGCGAGGGCAATGTCCCGGCTCCCCAAACGCAGCCGCTTTGGGGTGAAATGCGGCATCTTTGCGGCCCTGCAGAGCCGCGCAGTCTGGGACAACAAGCGGATAATGCCTCTTCGGCGGTCGGAGCGTGGAGGGAGAGACGAGAGCTGCCTGGGAAATTTAGGTCAGTAGTTGAAGCTCCCCCTTGGTGGCCCATTCAGGCCTTACTCTTGCCAAAGAGGGGACTAGCTGGCCATCGTGCCAGCGGCTTTTCTCACTTGTCACCTGGCCGTCGGGACCTTTCCAAGCGGATTTTGTCCATCCCGCTGCCGTGGCGTTGAGCCCTGTGCCTGCTCCTATGGCAAGCGGGCGGTGGGAGGGTTCTTTGAATCTGGAAAGGTGGAAAGCGCCGTCTCTTGTTACTAATCCTCAGGCTTTCCTACTCCGGCTCTTCAGCCCCCTGAAAAGGGATCAGGGTGGGGTTTTTAAGGATTCAGCCTCTGGCTGGAGTGTCCGGGTGCCGAAGCCGTTCCTGGGGGGCTCGAGGCGGCCCGTTTGCCCCTCGACGTTCTCGGCCGCTGCAGATGAGGGACACAAAGGGGGTGTTGTGCGAGGAGAATGAGTTGCGAAGTTGTACAACTTTCCATGCCAGCCCTCGGCAGTCTCATGACCCTGCAGTCGTTCCCACACTGTCCGGTTGATTGTCCCAGCCCCCCAACTGGGCTGGGGAGGGGAGGGGGGGTGACTTGCCTGACGCGCTCCCCCAGGCCCCCTCGGTCCCAGAGCCGGGCACCGCAGCCGACAAAGCCCGGTTGTGTGGGTGATGGAGCCTGGCTGCCCGGAGCCCCACGCAGCTCTCGGGGGGGCGGAGGGGCAGCTTTGTAAAGCATCTCATCGAGAGGGGACAGGCTCGTTCGCAAGGCCAGGGGGTGGGCAGAAGTATCGGACCCGCTTTTTCACAGCGGTGTGCCGTGTGGGCTCACAGCTGGGGGTTCGGGGAGCTCTGGGGCTGCCCTGGTGGGAATGGGGCAAGTGGTGCTGAGGCAGCAGAAGCCTCCCCTGTTGTAGCCCCGGAGGTTGGGGGGGTCTCCCTCGGACCCCCGCGGGTGGATGCAGGGATGTGGTGACCTTGCCCAAGGTCACACCTGGAGCCGATGCCCGAGTTCAGGATGGTGCTGGCCTTCCTGGTCCATCCAACAGCCTTTCCCTAGGATCTCTCGTTTTCGAAACCCCTGAAATAACGGCTTTGAGGTCAAATCCAGCCGCTGCTGCGGCCCAGGAGGCAGCTCTGGGGTTGGTGCCCTTGCTCCGGGCGTCTCGTGGAGCTGGCGGCCGTGCTTGGCCTTGGTGGCAGGACTTGCTGGGGGGGACCTTTTCCAAGGGCAGGAGTAACAGGACAAGGGGTAACGGGGTTAAACTGAAGGAGGGAGATTGAGATTAGATATCAGGAAGGAATTCTTCCCGGAAAGGGTGAGGAAGCACTGGGACAGGTTGCCCAGAGCAGCTGTGGATGCCATCCCTGGAAGTGTCCAAGGCCAGGCTGGATGAGGCTTGGAGCAACCTGGTCTATGGAAGGTGTCCCTGCCCATGGCAGGGGGTGGGACTGGGTGGGCTTTGAGGTCCCTTCCCACCC
>NW_010230494.1:7273-8261 GCF_000690775.1 Eurypyga helias
GGTTCTTCCCCACCCCACTCCTGCCCACCCCCCACCTTAACATGATGAACTTAAGGCTGGTTTATGGTTTTATTGCCGTTGTTTAATATCAAGGGGTTTGCTTCAGGCTGGTGTTTCACGGACTCGGACCCGCCGTCTCCTGCGTAGAACAAGGTGCACAAATTCCTTTTGGGTTTGAATAATGAAGTTTTTTAGAAATAAAATCTGAAGAACGACAGAGGAATCTGCTCGCCAGCCCGGGACGGGGGTGAGGGGGGTGTGTCGGGAAGCGAGCCTTGTTTTGCAGGCTGGCTCCGCGCTGTACCGTGGTGCTGGGAGTTCCTTCCTGTGTAATTGCTCCTGGACGTGCTCCTGACTCACCCGTCCTGTCCTCCCTGCCGTCGCGTGGGGCACGCACGCCACTTCCGCCCTGCCTCGGTTTCCCCATCTGCAAACTGGGGGCTTTGGCACTTGTACCAGGGTGTTTTGGGAACCAGGTTCTGGGTGCGTGGATACGCTGCTGGCTGCGTTAGCTCCGGAGGACCCCGATGCTCGGGGTGGGGGGGCCGGAGGACCCCGATGCTCGGGGTGGTGGGGGACAAATATATTGATCTATAGGCAGACAGCGTCTTTGCCGCGAGGAGTAGAGGGGTTTACTGCTTGAGACAGAGCAGGGAAACGTTACCCCCAGTTTTGGGGGTCAGAAGGCTGGACCTGGGAGGGTTGAGGGGCTGAGCCGGGGCAGGCAGCGCGGTGAGGCCGGGCTCGTTCCGCTCTTGCCTGCGCTGGGCCCTGGTGAACCGGGTGAGCCAGTGCCCAGCTGCGCGCTTGGCTCTGGCGCTTCCAGCCTTTGGGGAGAGGGTGTGTTTAGAGTCGAGCGGACCCGTTTCTGCCACGCTAGCGCATCAGGAGCGAGTTAGTTATCTTCTCCCAAATAAACCCTCGGCGTTGGAAGGAACTGCTGCTTCTGCCAAAGCCATTCTGAGACTTGGGGGGGGGGCTGCTGCCG
>NW_010230494.1:8303-8791 GCF_000690775.1 Eurypyga helias
CGCAGAGGCTCTTCCTGGGGAGGTGCAGCGGGTGCCTTGGGTTTGGGTGTTTGTAAGACACCCCGAGCAGCAGGCTGGACGGTTGGTGCTCCCAGTTCCCGCACAGCGAGCGCCGGGTTTGCTGCTGCGTCCTTCCCAGAGGACGCTTGCTGCCTGCATCTCGCTGGAGTATCCGCAGGCCCCGGCACCCGCGATGGGCGCCGCTTTCCCAGGGATCGTGTGATTGCATCCGGAGCTGGGATGGGCAGAGTGAGGCTGAATGAGATGGGGACCTTTCCAGTAGAAGTGGAAACATTGGGAAATAATCCCAGAGTGGGGTCCCCAGAGACTGGGGTCCACTGGTGAGGCTCAAACCCCTGTAGGCCAGCGCCAGGCATGCCTGCCAGCTCCTTCCAGGTGCTCTCTGGATGTATTAACCCTGTCCTTGCCAAGGCGTGCTAGCTCTGGTCCAGATCTGTGCAAATTGTGGAGAGTGGATGGAGAGCAGC
>NW_010230495.1:0-306 GCF_000690775.1 Eurypyga helias
CACACACATCCCCGCTACCCTTACGCAGGTCTCCACCGTCCGCGGGCGCTCAGCGGCCCAGCGCGGAAACTCTTTCCTGCCCCGGCCAAGGGCTATCATGGGAGGACACGACCCCTACGCGCTCGGTGCGCGCACACCCGCGGCTTATTCCTTAAAATTACCCGCTGGTAGCTTACTCTAAGACCTCACACCCTAGGGGGTTCCCCCAGGTTCCCAGGTAGCCTCTTAGGGCGGGTGGGACGCGAGGGGAAGCCCTGGCCCTTCCTAAGGCTTTACATAAACCTAGCTCAGACTTCCCAAAAAAAC
>NW_010230495.1:357-964 GCF_000690775.1 Eurypyga helias
TCCTAAGGCTTTCCATAAACCTAGCTCAGACTTCCCAAAAAAACAAAAGGGGGAGGAGAGAAGAGGGAGAGAGGAACTCGGGCAACACAAAGGTAGATCGGAAGTCCAAATTAGTTTGGAAATGGTCAAGAAATTCCAGGCACATTTCTTCCTAAATCCCTGGTAAGTTTAAAAATTGTATTTTCAAGTAAAAACAAGTTTAGAATTTACCTCTCGTTAATTCATGGCTGAATAATCTGCCCAGGGCAAAGCATAACTTTAATGGAGAGGGGGAAAAAAAAAAAAGAAATAAAACGGGGGAAAAAAGGAAAGATTCTGAAATACTGTTAGTCATGCAAATAAAGGCTTCTTTCAGCACATTACAATATACTCCGTATTCGAGGGGAGGAGCTGAAGCCTGCTTAGGGCGAGGAGTTTATGTTTTTGTTTTCATTTAAAGCTACAAAACAAACCCCAAATGTCTTAACCGCTCTCCGGAGACACCCGGCCCCGCAGACGGGCGGCCGGGGCAGCCTTTCAGCTCGGCCTGCACAAAAAAAGGGCCGGGGGGCGGGGGGTGAACGTCGGAGCCCGCGGTGGCGGAGGGGACACGGAGGGACGCGGCCGT
>NW_010230496.1:0-809 GCF_000690775.1 Eurypyga helias
CCGACAAAGATGTTAAACAGCCCCTTAGACGGGGCCCTCTGCCCGGTGCCCCACGCGCAGTGTCTCCCGGGCTGGACCGGGGCGGAAGGGTCTCGCTCGGGCTCCGCGTTGCTCCTGGGAGCAGCTCCGTGTGCGACAGCTGGGACGTGGCGACTCGTCAGAGGAGAGGGGACTCTCTGCTTTTGTGAGCTTTCCCGTTCCCCGCACGCGTTGTAGGTGTGCTGCTCCCCTGGGCGAACCCCAAAAATCTGATTAGCTCAGTTCTGGGGGTGTTTTAATTGGTCTTAAGCTGGCAAGGGGCGGCTGGGCGGCAGGAGGTGAGCGAGGGGATTTGGGGTGCCAGCGTGAAGTCGCTGGGTAGAGAGGGCTGAGTCTTTGCCGCAGGCGGGTGCCCTGCTCAGGGGGGCGCAGTGACCCTGGATTTTCCACACCAAAGCTCCTTTACGTTTTCTCCTGTTGGGTTTGGTTTTTTTTCCACAACTAAACAAGGAATAAGGAGGAGATTGGGCCAATAATAATAATAATAATGATAACAACCTAGATAATGAGACTAAAGCTCTAAATTCAGCTCAAATGACGCCAGTTCCAGGCCTGTCGGTCCCTGTCACTCGCAGAACTGCTCTGACCCGAACACGGTTTGTCATTGACCCCAGCATCCGAGAAAACCCGACCCCAAGCCCCGAGAGGCCGGATACGGGGCTGGGCGGCTGAGCAGGGTGCTGGGAGGGTGTTAGATATACCAGTGCCTGGGGGGCTACAAGAAAGCTGGGGGGGCTTTTCCCAAGGGCAGGGAGTGACAGGACAAGGGG
>NW_010230496.1:1236-1557 GCF_000690775.1 Eurypyga helias
CGGTGGTACCCACGCGACCCCCGTTCCCGGTGCGCGTGGGGGCAGACCAGTCGCCCGGTTTCCCCGTGGGTGCTGTTTCCCTGCGGATTGCAAAGCATGTCTTCCCCGGCACGAAATCACAACATCAGCCCGTTGGCCTCTGCGCGTCCCCGACGACGGCCAAATTTCCGTGCCGGAGAGCAATCCCTGTTGTACAATAACGGGCGCCTCCCCGTGATGGATGCGGTTGGTCTGGGGGTTCCCAAGGGCCACCCTGGAGTCGTGCTGTGCCGGAGGCGTGGGTGCCTGCTGCTGGGCGCGTACCGGTGGCAGGGCTCACTG
>NW_010230497.1:0-21946 GCF_000690775.1 Eurypyga helias
CTCTGTGAAGAATTTCTTCCTGAACATTATCCAACACCATTAGTTAATCTCTTTTCTAGGGGGGTGGCTTCCTTGCTTAAAGGAAAAAACCACAAGTCTTACTGAGCTACAAAACAACAATTAAAATCCTGAAAAAAAAGTTAGTTTTATACTGTTTAGCAAGAAGGATTAAAACTCAAAATTCCTCCACAGATTTTAACATAGCCTGCTGCCTCTAGCTAGATTAGCTAGCTTACGAAAAAACATATAATTCTGTAATAAAAAATGGGCTATCAAAAAAGCACATGGCTTACTGACTTGTTTTTATAGGTGTAAAATCTACTGATGTGCTTAACAGGACCTTAATTGTATTAACTAGCTTGAGTTAAGAACACAAACTAGAATGAAGCCTTTTACAAGGTTTTATGCATTTGTTGCACTTAATAAGAATCTCAAGAACTTGTGCGTTAACAAATTCAGGAAAAAGGTTCCTTTTCCCTGACTCAGGTGGATCACAAGACGCCTTCATTCACTCTGACAAGACTTTATTGAAGATAATCACGTTTTGGTTAGTGGCAAAGGTACCCAGACTAGCACAGTGCCTAGAAGGAACATGTCAAAGCACTAATATGGTATTAAGAGCACTATCAGTGCAGTGTTGCACCTACGACGAATGATGGGTGAGAGGCTGAAGAAAGAAGCAAAGGCCACACGTCCCAGGTCAGGAGCCTGACCACACAACTGTCAGCTCAGCCCGAGCAGAAAGCTACTTGGCAAAGCATTTAACCTTCCTGTTCTTTTGGTATCCTCCTGTGGAACTAAAATTTATCCAACTTATTACTAATATATGAAATTTATCTGCAGCTCAAATAGTAATAAATCTTGAGCCTGACCGCACTGAAGGATGTGAATGATCTTGAACTGCAGCCAGAAGTAGCACCCATTCAGCTGTAAAGGTGGAAAGAACGTGTGTGTGGTTATTCTTTCCACTGTCACAGAGAGGAGGGTACGTTTCACCGCTGACTGATGTGCTCTTGCAGGGGAAAACCTGCAGCACTCTCTCATTTTGTCCTTTTTTTTAAGGTGCAGACTGCCTTGGCCCCAGCCTATTGAGAAGGCCATTTAACATTTCAAGGAGTGTGATCTGCGGCTGTGCCTCACTGAAAAGCCAGACCTTCTGACCAACAGAGAAGACACCACTTTGCGCAAGAAACAGAGCTTTTCCTGGGGGCAGAGAACTATTTACCACAGAAATTAAGGAACAACAGACAGCTCATGAATCCTCACTCTTAAGCAGGTAATACACTTTCTTAACTTCTATTTCTCACAAGCCCACAGAGGAATGTGGGGTTTTAAAGAGTAACAAGGGGAAAAACCCACCACAAAACTCTACCGTGCTGAGACTTTACACCGATTGCGCGCTGTCCCCTGCAAAGAAACAGTAAGCCAGCTGTGAGAGACACCAGGCGTGCTGAGTGAGCACTGCTAGAATGAGCAGTCGGAGCGGAAAGGACTTCCCAGTTAGAACATGTGGATGTTAACACAGTTTTTCTATCTTTTCTCAAGGCTAGAGAAATCATACCTCACCATCTTGCAAAATGTAGGTTTTACAGGCAAAGCACCCCTGAGAAGATCACGAGGATGTGGGGGAAAAATGTTTCTGAAACACAGTAATATGGTCTTTAATGGCATGAGCCAGTCCTTAGTCAGATCAAGGGGATCGTTTCCATTAGCCAGAGGAGGTTTGGTATGGATCTCACAGGCCTGGAGACATGAACCCTAACCATTCTATGATTCTATGATTCTATGAAACCTTAAGGCTCTGAGCTAACTTCTTACCCTTCTGTTCTCTGCCTGTTCTGAGGCATGTCCCAATTCCTGACCTAAGACACCTGTTTTGCCCCTAACCGAAGGACAGACCCATCTTAGAATCACAGAAACACAGAATGCTTTGGGTTGGAAGGGACCTTAAAGATCATCTAGTTCCAACCCCCCTGCCATGGACAGGGACACCTTCCACTAGACCAAGTTGCTCCAAGCCTCATCCAGCCTGGCCTTGAACCCTTCCAGGGATGGGGCATCCACAGCTTCTCTGGGCAACCTGTTCCAGTGCCTCACCACCGTCTCCGGGAAGAACTTCTTTCTGATATCTAATCTAAACCTCCCCACTTTCAATTTAAACCCGTTACCCCTTGTCCTGTCACTACAGGCCCTTGTACAAAGTCCCCCCCAGCTTCCTTGTAGCCCCTTCAGGTACTGGAAGGCTGCAATGAGGTCTCCCCGGAGCCTCCTCTTCTCCAGGCTGAACAAGCCCAATTCTTGCAGCCTTTCATCATAAGAGAGGTGCTCCAGCCCGCTGATCATCTTTGTGGCCCTCCTCTGGACTCGCTCCAACTGGTCAATATCCTTCTTGTATCTTATATCTTACTGTAACTTCTGCAAGCTGACCTATGGACGGTCATGCTGGGCCCATTCTCTTCAATGCCCTGCACCATGTCATAGTGATGGCACCCTTCTGCTGCTTTAACTGCTTTCTCATACTCCACGCGCCCCGTCTTGCCAGGCAATACCTAGAATGCAGCTTTGCCGCTAAATTTTGGGTTTTCCTTCAAGAAGTTCAGGGGTTTTAAGTCCCTTTATTACACTCTAATCTTTTCCCTATCCAGCGAGCGAGGATGCAAGGTGAGGTCAAAGTTGTTAAACAGAAAAGCATTGCTGACACTCCAAAACTTTCAGATGACACAATTTCATAGACAAATTCTGTAAGAAAACCTCAGTTATCCAAATGGTTATTATTTTCCATTCTTCTTTTTGTTTTGCTTTCACTTCATCTTGCAAAGTAATATAATACTTCCTTACGTTACGGTTTCCATATGTCACACTTCAATTACAATATAAACTCCAAATTAAGCACTGATCAGCTTCCAGAACTTTTAGAGTATTAATTTTAGTGACTTCCTTATTGAGAGTATTAGGATATCAGAAATTACAGTTGTCCATATGGTTAAGTCTCTGTATTTCTAATTACCTTTCTGTGTCTGCACCACTTCATCATCTGATTCATTCGGAACAAAAATGTCTTTTATAGCAATTAGTTCATTTTTCACAGTCTCCAACTGTTCTCCATCAAGTGTTGCTAAATAGGACTGAATCTGTAAAGGAAAGGATTGTAAGCATTCCTAACCCAAACACGGCATTTCTTAAATTGCTAATTTAGAGCCGGATACCGAAACAGACTAAGAAATGGAAATTTCCATTATGCTCAAATCTTATCTCTAAACTTCCCAGGTAGACACACATTTAGTTCTCATCAACAAAATTTGTTGAGAGTCAGAAAAAGTACAGCAGCCGTGCAAGATCATCAGTTTTCTCTTTCCCCAGAACGTTAGTTTTGAGTTATAAATCTATGGGTTTAATTGCAAACTGTAATAAGCACTTTGGGATTGCTGGAGTGAAGAAAGCAGAATGCATGCTTAGTCTGAGCGCCCATGGGAAGAGTTACAAAAAGAAGCCTGTTTCCCCTCCTTCGACATGCAACCACAACTACTGACAGTCTACCAGCCCACCTGTTCTGAAGAGCTGCCAGGCCTTTGCGTGTCTTGGGTATCTGGGAGTCCCTGCCTATCTAACAGGGTGCATGTCTAAGAGGGATGGAAGCATATTCTTCAAGTCACTGTTTGCACTGCAGTGTTAGTCCCATGACTGCACTCTGCCTACGAAAGCCAAGAGAAATGCCTTCTCTCCCTCTGATATAAAATTCCACTTCTAGGTTTGTTTCAAGGCAGGTTTTTTTTAGGCTTGCTAGGCAGACCTGCAGACTGGCTCTGTGAGAGATGGAGAAAGGCATTATTTTCTCCTGTTCCTCCTTGATGTGTCCAGCTCATATGCTCAGGGCTAAATGCAAGATAAAGTCAGGAGGCCCAACTCAGGCTGTGAGCCCAACCTAGGGCTTTTTGGCCCTCTCTATAGCATTGTCTGTTCCATAGCATTAACTGGGACCTTTTTCTAATGGAGACTTTAAATAAAAGCTTTAGAATATTTTAAAATCCCTGCTATTAGAAGGACCCAGGACATTAGCAATGCCTTCAGTCTCTACTGTGTTTTCCCGTGGCCCATCAGAGTGTGGCTTTTGTGCTGCTAGTACAGGTCTCAAGCTTACAACACTGTAAGCGAGTATTTTGTGTGTCTGTGTGTACGGTAATTGGAATATGTTCTCTGACTCTCGTGGAATACATCTCAGGAAATTGACCTTATTGACCCAGGCAGTTGCATTCAACCCTGCCAGAGAGATTAGGACGACGAACCAGGGGTTATCTAGGACATAACAGGAAGCACATCAGAAACCTCCTGCTAACAACCTGCACGAGCCTTCCTTACCCTGTGGTATTTAACGGTAAAAGAAAAGCAACCGTGACACATGCAACTAACCTGAACTTGTTTTCTATTTACCTCTTTCCTGGTTTGTGGGTTTCCTTTTTCTTTTCTTTTCTCAAAAGCGGGCCCTTGAACCTTACATGTAGGTTTTGAATTCGCAATTTTGCATTTAGACATAATCGCACAAACCAAAACCAGCATGGACAGTGTGTAACTAGCTATGATTAAAACAAGATTCTTTCATTTGTGACAGCAAATAAGATATTAGAAAAAATAAGAGGGTTATTTTTTATTAAAATAAATGTTAATAAAATTGCCAGAGGGCAAGGAGAGCTAATTACTAAAATGATGAAAACATGTATCTGAAGAAATTTGTTCAGAAATTATTTCAGTACAAAATACCACGGCTAGGAATCTACAAAAGTTCCACTAATCTACTGTCTGAGATTTACTGACGGCTGAAGTTCAAACTGTATTTATCATACGGGCCTTAGTAAGGTGAGCATGTTCTTCAGAACGACACGTAGCATTTGTATGCTCCCAGTGATGGTGTCTTTGGGTAGTTTTATGTAAGGTAACTTACATAAGTTACTTCACATAAAGTTGAATTAACACAGTAAAGAAGAATTAGGAGTTGAGTAAGTGATCAGGAATTCATTTAAAATCACTAGGCTCTAGATGTGGTAGGTGTGGAGCTCCTGAATGTAAGTATCAGTGCCTGATACAAAACCAAAAGACATCAACCTCCCTCCAAGTTCCGAAAAGACATCTGCGTACTGTCACAAGCAGAAAGATATATGCTACATATGGTCCTAACAAACCTAACGTTCAGTTGTGAAGTCGGTTGTGCTGAGTTAATCTTGGAGTTAAATTTTATGTGCACTGAGATCGATTTCCTGACCAAGGACTAGCCCATGGGACCAATACAGATTTCTCTGAAGCTGATGAAGAACTTAACTGTTTATTTCACATGCACCCGCAGAACAAAAATGTTTTACCAAGCATTTTGATTTATGCTGTCTGCATACTGTACCTGGGCTTCACTTTCATTAGACAGAATTTCCAGAGCTTCAAGATGAGACAAACCTTGGAATTCATCAAAAAGCAGTCCATAATGTGCTGTTCTTTCAACAGTAACTTGCTGGGCCCGCCTCTGTTTCTCTTTTTCTTTGGCTTCCCGCAACAGCTGCAAAAATATACATCATTCCTGTTGGTTTACAGTTAGTGTTGCAGGTATGACAGGTTTTATTACTTTCTGCTCCTGCTTGTCTAGGAAGTAGTAATAAAATTTGGGATTATATCACACCTGCAGAGCTGAAATTTTAGAGCTGAAATATCTAACTACTTCTTCTGATAAACTTCTCTAATAAAATATTTAAGTAGTATTCTGAGCGTGGTTTTCCCAATGGTAATTGTCAACCATCTTTTTTTTAAAAAGCATTGAACAAAAAACTCGCTTATGCTCTCAAAAGCAATGTCAGCGATGGATACCACACAATAAATTTAGCCACCAATTACAATGAAAGAAAAATAAAAACGACTATTTCATACACAGCCTTAGAGAGTCATGCAATCCATTCCAAAGACCACAACATGGGAAGAATATTATTTCCAGGACCTACCTACCTACTTGCACTAAAAATGCACCTACATATATATTTCCCATCAAATATTTTTAGCAGATTATAAATTCAGGTTTATGTGACAGCAGGACTGACAAAAGAGATTGGCCTAATAAGGTATTATTATCCAAAGGTGGGGCAGAACTATACTCCATATACTTGGGGATATTTTGGAGTGATCTTCTAACACACTCTATTCCATTAGTGTGTAAGAAGGATGGAACAGTGTATAGAACAGGATCTTCTATTCCCAGGAAGGAATAGCCTCTCGTGTGAATGTGCTGGTATATATATTTCTGAACTGCATCTTAAGTGACATATAAGCCTCTGAATACAGGTCAACTGTCACCACTTACACCATTCCATCATTCACAATTTCTGTGATATTGCCTTCAGTTATTAATTTGATACAAAAGACTTATGATGGCAGACTTCTCAGTCTCACCTTCACTCACGGCTTTATGTACAAATTGCCGAAAAGGAAGCAACGCTTTATGTGACCCATGAGAACTGATTTATGTCACGTCCTGCCTCAGATTTTGTATGAGAATTCATGTGTATTGTTGAGGAAGGTATTCTCAAAAGCTCGTTTTAACCCTGTGGGCCTTAACAACAGTTATTTGCTTTTGGCCTACTCCAACAGTATCGTTTTGTTTACAACACTAAGATGAAACCTCTCATTAAAAGAAAAATAAGGTACCCCTCTCTACAAGGAAGTAAACGTGTAGTAAAATCACAGGTTTTTTCAATGTCTGTTGATTTCCCTTGCCTCCCTCCTCTCAGTGCCTGGAGAGCTAAAATAATTCTGTACTGATGGCACTTACACTTCTGTTTTTATCATGTCTCTGAACTTCTAAACATGAGTCACCATTAGTTTAGATGGACATTAAGATAGGACTTTTCACAGCTTTAATTCCTAACGTCATATTCCAATATTGCTCCTTTCTGAGGAAAGTAGTATAGTGATGTTTATGCCGGAAGATATCTATCTACAGCTATTACAAACACACACACAATTTGATTCTGTCTCCAAAGTGTAATGATTTATCACCACATATACTATCTTATTAAAATCAGCTGTTGTACTGTGATTATGCAGAAAACATGATTTTACATTATCTTTTGTGGTTCTGTGAAGAAAAAGAAAGTGGAGAAAATATAAAGCGTAGTATTTACTTTCATAAACCTAGCCAATATCTACTGCAATAAATAAAGCCTCTCCCTGAGGCATCTGAAATTCTGGAAGAAGAATCTGAAACTGCATTGACAGAGCTGTATTTAAATAAATCCAACCTGAGAGAGAGAAACTGTTCTTGCCATCAGTGTTTTCGTCCTCTTAAATCCAGGATCGCTTTCTGCAAGGACATTCATGGTTGTCTTCCCAATAAATTCCAAGGCATCTAAGCCTCCAGATAATACACTTTTCCCCTGTATAAAATAATGCAGTGTGGTTATTTTCTTTCCACTTTATGCTAATACGAACTGTAAAGAGTATTGCTTTTGCTGACACTGTCTTTGAACCTTCAGGTCCCTAGGTTTTCTATGCTTTAACCACAATAGGATTGATATGTTTTTAAAATTATGTTACTTTGTCCTTGAATACATTATCAAGAAAAAAAAGAGAACTTTACAAATATATATACTTAATTGAAAGACTCCCACTGGAGGAAACTTAACACTTGCTGCCAATAAAAAATTTATGAATAATACCACTTTAATTTTATCTGCAGTGCCATCTACTCTGCGGGAACATATTTTAGATATGAATAACATGGAGCCAAAGTCCATCATGAACAGGATGACCCTGCCTTACCTAACTGATTTCTAAAATTTTAACACTTACAGTGACTCTGGAACTGTCTGTCGTCCCATGTCTTCCTACTAGCACTAGCCCTCACTCACAGTTTATCACGTACACTGAAGAAGAGTTTTCACTGGCTAAAGAATGCCATTGCAATCCAGATTACGCCACCTGTCAGATACTCACATGCTGATGTAACCTGATATAGAACGGAAAACCCTACCCTAGTCCCAGATGGCATTACAGACCAATATCTGACTGAGATCTTAAGTCATTATTTTGTTTGGTGACATTCATCACTGTGGTGTAGTAGCCCCTTTAGGTTTGCAACGGGGCACATTTGTCCTATTTTAAAATCTTACACAACGGTCAGGTAACCTTACCGCTGTCTAGCTCTCAAGCCCTACACTGCACCAAATTCTGTAGCAACAGTCCTAGGAATAGTCTATATAGGAATCTCCTTCTGCTCCTCAAATCATTGACATTGGAGCGATGAGGCACTCAGAATGAACTGGACACATGAAAAAATAATTGCCACTTCATACAACATGCTCAGTGGGGAGGTAGTCTTCTGTGCTTTTTTAGATGATGCTTAAAGTCTTCCATAATTTCAAGGGAAACAACATAATGAAAAGCTCAGAGAAAAACATTTGCTGTGCTAATAGTGTCGATAAAATGGTGGGGGAGAAGATGATATGAAAGTTGATTTGGAAACAGTATGATACAGAATTTTGCAAAAGCTGAAACAGAAAACTGGAAAAGGGTGAAATGCAATACACGGGAAATATGTGGAGAGTGTGATAGGAGAGAACTGTGGACAAAAGAACTTCTCTCACTGAGTTTGCAATCAGGCCACCTTCTGGGAAGGCTAATATGAAATGAGACACTAGAAAGAGAGGTGAAGGACTAACATTACAGTTTAGCCAAAGCCTTAAAATAAGCAAATCAAGTTTCTTCTTACTTTATCTGCCTTCAAAAATGATAACAAATCTTATCATACTTTCTCTGGAAGGACTTAACTGTAAAAAAATTAGATGATGGTACTACAACTATAAAAAAGATTTCCCCAAAATTTGCAGAATTCTATGTAGTTTAGGAGAAGACCCTATTTTCACTGGAACTGGTGCCAGAGTAGTTGTAGTTGATTTTTTTTTTTTCAGTTTGATACAGTTATTTTGCCATGGAAGAGATTCTAAACAGACTTAGAACAGAACTGTTTTTACAAAGACCTACAGCTTGAAAAACTCTACCCATTAAATGTGACCTAGAGTGAGGTTGCACCTTAAAAATGATGAAGCATAACTAGAGCAGAAAGGCCCGCTACCATGACTCACTGTGTTCTGTACAGCATTAGTGATAGCGGATAACATGCCACGAGATCCAGATGAAGGGGAAGAAGGAATATTCTCAGAGGAGCTTTGGTCTAGGGAATCCTCTGCTTCTAACAAAAGAAAAAAAAAAAAAAAGCAAGGTACAGCATACTTTCAACTCTACAAGTCATAAACTGCATTCTATCATCAAAATCTTAAAACCTTGTAAATTGAACTAATTTTGCAGTTTCAAAGAGTTTTGTCCAGTTTCAGTAAACTTGAACTTACGTATAATTGGTGTTTCAGCTGCAGGAGGCTCTGCTGTTTCTGAAGATGCCGAACTTGCATTATGAATTCCTAGGGTAGTTCCCGCCTTCTCCTTTACTGCTGTTATCCCATGACCTGCAGCAGAAGCGTATTTTAAACCGTATCATTTGAAAACTTACTACTAAATTGCATACTATGCGTATACTCCATGAATGACAGCAATCAGGACAGCTATTAAACACACTTCGCTTGCTTCATTTTGTTCTAGGTTAGTAACTCCCTTGTTCTACTACATCCAGTACATTAACTGACTAGGAATTATAAAGCTGAAATGGAATACAAACGACACTGGATCTGAAATGTAAGATTTGATTCAGTTTAGTTCCCTGCTTTTCAAAATGCTAAATATTCTATTACAATTAGTTCAAACAAAAATTGATGGTCCTCCTAATGCTGTAGGGTTTGGCTTCATCCAGTTTTCAGAAGTCTAGAACAATTCATCCACAATTAGTGGACTGGGTGACTGCAGGGCTGAGGTAAGAAATTTGCTCTTCGGTCTGCTGCATAGGTGCTATGTCAGGTAAGTATTTCAGGAATACTGACCCAGGACCTCAAAGTTATTTCAGGATTTAAGCTCTGCAGTTGAAGTCAAGTTCTGAAGCATCTCTCCTCAAAGCTGCTGTTTAAATAAATACGCTTTGTAAAGTCTGTTGGTGCCAGACGGCACAGACAGAATTATTTTTCCAGTGGTAGCTGATCTCCTGCTGAGATTTTGCCACCTTTACCTGACACATATGTAATCACAGAATCATAGAATCATGGAATGGTTTGGGTTGGAAGGGAGCTTAAAGAACATCTAGTTCCAACCCCCCTGCCATAGGCAGGGACACCTTCCCAGCTGTCTGTTCCATCAAAATGGTCTAGTTTAATGTAAAGAATGGATGTTGTTAGCATTTTTATCTGAGTCATTTTTGACAGAACACTATTGCTTTGCTGCTTTTCTACAGGGAGTTTATTTACACCAGCGGACTGGTAATACCCTGCTATAGGATAGGGTGGGATTGCCTGGCAGTCTGCAAAAGCAGGCAGTAGCTTCCTCAGCTGCATTAGGTGTAGTTGAAAACCACTGCCCTTACAAAAGACTACCCTCCACCTGTCTGCCTCTTCTGCTTCTGGGTACATCCCTAAGAATGCTCATGGTATGCTTGAGCATACATTACAAACGATCCAGTTAGCACATCTGCCTTAGTTGGAAGTTTCTGCACGTCAGCTGAGACACAATAAGTAAACAACCAACGAGGCAGGCAATATTTCTTTCCAACACAAAATGAAATGGCTTCAGTGACCCGATTTTATGTTTTCTTGCACAGTACACCCTTACTGTGTCTCACATGAAGCTGATTACTCACAGCAGTAGGACAACACAAAGTGCTTCAACCTTCTGCATAACTGCTTATGAGAAGTATTAATGACAATTTCATATTTCTTTGCTTTGTTACCTTAAACTGAACTGTAACTAAATAAATGATTTCAGAAAAGCCATTAATACAGCTGCTCAGGCAGATACCTAGACATCTAAGGCAGGAAGTCAAGCATAACGATTCAATAAATGTTGTCCCTACTTTTTCACAACTGTGTGCACTTCCTATTAGAAAAGTTCCAAACAGTTCTCTGAGTTATATTAACTGCAGTGAAATAGCCTATCGTCTACCAGTGCTCTGCTGTGTTCTACATATACATATTCTAAATATACATATACGTGTGTGTGGTCAGACAAATATGCTTCGGAATATCTGAGTAAAGAAAGACACAGCAACACTCTCTGAAATGGAAGAAGGAAAGCTTAGACCTCGGATTCTATGATTGCCAGATGGGTTGCACATCAGGTGCTCTATGAATTCAATAATAAATATACTCTAGAAAACATATGTGAAGCAGCACTACTGAAAAATCACATACAAGAAAACTGGAGTGTCTGGAGGTAAACACAAAGAACAGATGTCCCCTAAGGAACAGATGAGTTGAAACACATAATTTTCTATATGGCAGCATAAGCTGCATGGGGTCCTGATGTTTTACACTGAAACAGAGACACCAGGCAGGTAAATGCTTCTACCTGTCTAAAGAAAATATGAGCTTTGTCTATTTTATCTCATGTCTTACAAACTGTAGCAGTGTGCCCAACTGTACAGGGCGTACTAGGGTGTGCACCACGGTGATTTAAGTCATTGCTGGGTAACTTCCTGCCTTTTGCAAAACCCATCTCACTGCAGATACTGGAGGGCAGCATTCTACTGCGTGTAATCCCAACCTCCCGCACATTTAATTGGTTCAATGGAAGTATGAGCACGAATAGATTCTGGAGTCATTTAATTACTCTCCAAACTCCTGGGACTCACTTAAATAACTACTATTTGTTCTTTTAAACTAAAGTAATAGATACTCCATATCACATTCCATTTTTCACACTCACAACTTTTTAAATGAGCAAGAGTTCTATTCTTTCCATTGACTTAATTTTTCTTAAGGACTTGACTTGCTAAAAAAAATATATATATAATTGTCCTGTAAATACCTAAAAAATTAACTACAAACATTAGGTAAAAATTTCCCTTTGACTATTGTGAGAGAGTTCTAGATTTTCAGATAAATTTTCCTTTTTTTTCCTGTACCTAAACATTTTATTTATTTATTTATTTTAATATTCTGCAATTTAGTGTTCACAGTTTTGCAGAAAGGTTTACACTTCCAAGAAAAGGAGGCACACAGTTCCTGTGCCGGTATTTAGAGACTTACAAAAGGCAGCATTTTCAGGGCTGTGGTTACATGCACTAGAATGATAAGAAAACACGTCAGGTCAGCTAGGAGTGGTTGTGCTGAACTAAGCTCTATGGCATGTATGTTTGACTACAAACAAAACCAGATGAGATCAGAAGACCACAACGGAAGCAAGCCAGCACAGTCAGATCGACATACCTGCGCAAACACAGCAGAAGTGCAAGTTGCTTTGGAAATGAAAATGATTATTTATGATTTCAAAAGGCATGAAAATAAAAGAGGTCACGGGAGATGAGCCTACATTTCAGAGATAAGTATGGACTGGTTTTGTTACACTGGGTGTGGTAACTCAACTGAGCTGATACTGTAAACCTAGGATCACCTTCGAAGTCTCTATTTACTCCTCTGTAACAGCAGACAGAAGAGCTATGCAATGGGTATTGTTAACTGCTTACTTTTTGAAGAAAGCATGCTTTTTTCTCTGTATTCTTGCTTTTGTTTTTCTTGCCTACATGATTTCTTTTCTTTTCTATTGGCTGGCAATTTCAGCAGAATGTTGTTGTTCACCTTGCTAGCTGGAATCTTTCATTTGAAAAGGAAGGTTTTGCAAGCAGTTCCTTAAAAATGTTGCCTGCCTTTCAGTTCCCCTGATTTGCCCAAGGCCAGATCACAGGGCTCACAAATGCTTTAGTCAGAAACATGAAACTTCATTTTATCTTCCACCTCCCAGCTTAGGAGCTTTGGATTCCCTGCAGAGCTGAAAGAGGCAGACAGACACCTTGGGAGGGCAGTTCAGCATGTCTGAAATCTAAACCACTCTCTGTCAGAATTGCTGCCCCTTGCCAATCCAGTACTCCCAAGCAACTGCTTGGTAGATTCAACAACTTTCTTAGTGTGACATCTAGTGTCAGACACCAAGCATGGTTCAGACAGCAACTGCCGCTAATCCAAAGGCATTACAGATTCTGTTATGTAGAGCAGCATCACATCTGCCTTGTGGCAAGGACCTCGATCCAAGTAATTGCAAAACCAGTTCAAAGACAACTGACGTTTCTTGAGAATACAAACCAATCGCCAAAACAATCACTGGCTATATGTGCACAGTTAACGAGAGATAAGATACAAATTACATGGAAATTACCATATTATTAGAAACTAACATCAGCTATGCTAAACAAATTACAGTCGTACAGTAAAAATGCTGATCTGTTTGGGAGCTCTAAATCAGGGTTTGAAGGATAATGAAAGAGAGATCCTTGGAACAACCATTTCAGCTCAGACTTAAAGAGAAAGGAATGTAAGAAATAAATTTAACACAATAAGAATAATCCTTCACTGGAACAACCCCCCCAGGGATATGGTAGAGTCACCATTGCTGGAGGTTTTCAAGATGTGACTGGACAAGGTGACAAGACGATCTCATCTAGGCACCCTTTCCCACAAAAGCCTACATGATCTTTTGAGGACTAGATGATCTTTTGAGGTCCCTTCTAACCTGGGCTGTTCTATGATACTATTTTTTAAAAGATTACTGTATTTGGTTAGGCCTTTAAGATGTTATCTAGTCCACCTCAAACTGTTTCTGCTATTTTTACAGAGTACAGTTTTGAAGAAAAATATAAGGAATAGTAACTATTTGTCACACTTAACCAGACAAGCAGCTGTGTCATGCAAAGATAACAACAGAAGACAGAAAAATCACATACCAAAGGTGGTGCTGATAAGTCTACTTCCAAGAAACCAGCTTTACTTACACCATTTGCTACACTGAAGGAATAACCAACATTAAAATGGACTATAGGCAAACCTGTTTTCTGACGTAGAATAGATGAAGTGTTGGTCGAACTGCTCAGATATTACATGGAGTAGCTTGAAGGGGAATAATAAATATTTGATAAAAAGAAGAAAGCTTATAGAAACTACCAATAGCTATATCTTTTTTCTCCTCTCTGTCCCTGCTAGGAATTACCATATTGAAGCAGATAGATGGTATATGCAGTCCCACATCCAGCCTGTGACAGTGACAGACAGTAAATACTTCACAGGATTAAGCACGAATTTCCATAACAACCAACCACGAAATAAGCTCTCTGTATCAGGAATATAAACTATTACCTGCTGCACTGATTTCCTGGAACAAATTATCTATGCGGTCTTCAAAGTTACCTTGGGTTCAGTGAACTATATTATAATGTTTGTTTTAACATCCCAGGTTATAGTGTCACAGAAAATAAATGTAAATGTTGTCCTAAAGATTTAGGATCCAATATCAGACTCAGGTTACCATATAAGGAAAAAAAATCAACAGGGGAAGTATCTGACTATGGAATGAAAAAATGTGTATTTGATTTCTGCTCAATTTAAAGTCTATCTTATTTAATAATTCTTAGAGAAAAGTTAGATCCAAAATTATTAAATAGTAATATGGGAACAACCCTACCCTGACCCCAGGGTCAGGAAGTCTGTCTAAGTCTAGATACCAGGAAATGGGAGGAGAAAACAAGGGAAGTGCTGCTTCACATACATCTGGTTTCAGGCTTTTCCCAGTTGCTCTTGGTTACTGCCAGAAACTAGATGGCAGATGTGCCTTCAGAGTGACATAGCGCAACCATTCTCATGTAAAATTAAAATTATTTCAAAAATTTCTTTCCCCATCTCTGCATGTGGATGCTCCTTTGCCTAGGCAACTTGACCTGTTCCAACTGTGCTCATTTTTAAATAATAATAATTCTAAATATATATATAGATGGTGATGATAAGCCTATTCAAAACAGACATCACAGAACATTATCAAGTCAGGCTGACTAGACAACAATCTTGTTTGCATATTTACACTCTCTGAAGATAGTCAGGATGCTGATACAGTCAGATGGTATGTTAAGAAGCTGTATCAATTAAGCATGAACTTTTAATGCATATGAACCATGATTTTATATGGCCTATATAAAAATGAGATCACAGCATGAAGTCCACAGAAATCCACAGAGGTACAATTCTGGCAGCAGGTTTTATAGACAAAAGCAACAAACACCTGCTAAAAAAGTATGCCCTGTTTACTTATTAGTCAGTAAGAAGGGATAAAACACACGTTCTTATTTGTCTTCCAAACTTTTTCCAGCAATATTCATCATTTTCAGACAAGTTCACATCAGTTGGGCAAGAAAATATCTGTGGGCATGCTGCCCCACAGAAAATGTATATACTTTGTGACGCTAAACTGATTGCTCAGGGAGGCCAAGACTCCAAAGCCACAGAAGACTGAGTGAGATTGCCACGGCAAGCCTGCAAGTACAGTAACTGGTAACAAATTATCTTATTACTCACAAACAACATCAGAATGTCCACTTGATAGAATACTATTTACTGAAAAATATGGAAGTCTCATGAGGCAAAAACCTAATGACCTGAAAGAGCTCTGTTCCAAGGAACCCACTGTTACAACTGTAAAAATGAACTGAAGAATTCATCAGCATCACAATTCCAACTAATCAACAGTAAAATTACTTCTACGCACATAAATTTTCTTCTTCAGTTATTTACGCTATGCCAGATTCTTTTCAGAATGTTGTTGTTGTGATGGTCTGAGAATGTAAGAGAGGCAAGGCTCGTGGAAGTCTGTGAAAACAGTACCCTTTATTAGACCTACTAATAGTGCTGGGGAAAAAAAATGGCAAACAATTTTGACACAGAGGCCCTTCTTCAATTCTGAAATAGAAGCGCTAAATTTTAAGATTACAAACAAGTTGAGAACACGCAGTTTCACAGACACTTTAAGGCTAAATACAAGTTCAGAACACTGATGTAGTTCCACTGCTAGGTAAGCTGCCTTTGTCCCCCTCGGCATATTTTATGTGTTCCCATCACTTCCCCTTCAGCAGCATTTGGGTGATCACATGGTGAGCCGGATTAGAGAATTTACAAACTGATCCAGCTGAAGATCCAGCTCTTACGTCATTCGTACTTTTCAAAAGAAGACCCATAAAACAGCTCCCCACATCACTACATGAAGGTTACTATTAGCGCAAGAGAACTACGAAATACATCCTTTCAGCAGCGGCCTTCACTTAACGTCAATTTAAAGACATCTTAGAAACGCATTCTGAGTTTAATTAGATTTGTTAATGGGTTGGACTGTCTGAAAGAAAAGTTAGTTATAAATTCATGAGTGTGGTGTTACTGGAAAAAAAAGAGGATAAGGGAAGTTCCCTCCTTCCCTGAGAAATAGAGAGCAGTATTTATTGCCAATGGAACAGAGAAAGATAAGAATTATTTAGCCTTATAAGGGACCGTACAAGCAGTATTTCTGTTGAATCAGTTACTTTTAGTAACTAGCAATTAATTTTTATTCCTAAGTTCATCTTCTGAAGGTGTTTTGTGGATCCTTTATGAGAACTAAGTAGTTGACAGCTTAGTAGCTGCTTTGTGGTAAATTATTTCCCTCCGATAACTGGGTATTTGCATGCTTCGCTTTCTGTCTGTGAGTTTTTGAAGTGTAATGATTCGGTTTTACCTGAAGTCTTCACAAGGACATTCTGTACTGACATACTATTGAAATGAGAGTATAGGGAGGAGTACAGGGTCTGTTTCAGTATGTTATTCTACTCTCTGAAGCCTGGTGTGATAGCTTCACAGTTGCACTGGCTGTCAGTGAAAGCTGGAATGACTTACAAGAAGTAAATTCATATTGTATAGATAGAAGTCATGGTGTATAAACCAAAACCAAGCATGTGCACACATCTAGGTTTGCTTTGAGTTCAAAAAACATAAACCTTTGGCTAATAGTAATTGTATCAGATTATGTATCTCTCCTGTGAAGAAGCCACAATGAGGTATTTCACTAACTTCACAAATAAGCCCAGGACTTTGTCCATAATCTGACCCAAAGAAATATTTATTTGCTTTGACAGTTTAGGAAGGTCCTTCTTCCTAGTAAATAAAACCATGCTTACCAAGCGTATCAGGACAAAACTGTCTATGAATCTTTAAGATACATTAATGTGTCTAATGACAGATCAGAATTGCAATGTATTTCCGCATATTTACTGACTGCACACTTACCCACTGTGGCAGAAGCTGAAGACAGGAGAGACTTCCCCCAGGTACCCCAAGCTCCCCATCTACTTGCTTTAGATGAGGAGTCTGTGGCCTACAAGACAAAAATATGAGTCTATTGTCTAAAACTTATGTTATCCAGAGGCAGGAGGAAACACAAAGAACTTGCCAGGCAACAAAGTCCAGCATGTAATAAATGATGATACGAGTAAAAATGGTTGTGCCACTTATGAGGATATACAATCTGAAAAGAGGCACTTGGTAATACAATACTTGGCTTCCCTAATGATGGTGATGCCTAACAATGATGACGCCTCCTGAAGTATGATTTTCAACAGACAGAACATGCACAGAAATAGCCCAGAATGGTGACTAACAAAAGCTTTGCCTTTGCAGATGCTGAAGCTTTCATGCCAAGCAGTCCTTGCATGAAAGGTCGCATCCTTATGTTGCTGTTCTCACCTCACCCTTTCTTCCCCCAGGAGGAAACCAAGGCCATCAACCTCACTTTCTGTCTGTGAAACTGATTATTTGGCTGTTTCAGTGTCAAGTCAGACAGACCAATCCAGACAGCCTTCTGTAGCGTGTTAAACTAACCTTGCAGGCTTTGACCGACAGCCCCCATGCTGGGTTCTGCAGGGTCTCCCGAGACCATCACTTCTAGCTCTAGAACTGTAATATCTGGTTGGGAAGGTGCTATTGCTGCTGCACACATCTGTGCAGTGAACACATGACCGCAACTTCAGTGTGGAACAAGAGCATCCATATAGAGAACTAGTTAAGAATTTGGTTTCATACTAAACTAAAGTTTACTTTGCATTTAGTATCCCTGGGCAGACATTCTCTAGCTTTATGACAACTGTTTTATATTGCCTTCATGCTCAGTTTGGTCACTAAGGCAAGAATTTCAAAGGTCTTTTCACTCCTGAAAGTGCAACAGATTCCTAATGGGATCCTAAACTCTTACGGCCAGTGCTAGATTGGGTATTATGTGGAGTCCAAGCTTCTGTGCCCAAGAAAGCAGAATGGGAAGCTTAGTTTAGATCACCTATTCCTGAAAGCGCTTCAAACTCCAGAGATGTCTTTACAGATGTCCTAATATTTCTTGAGCCATTTGATCCTATAAAGCCTCAGAAGTTTATTAGGGCTATTATTAGGGAGAGGCAGGAACCTGTCTCCTTCCTGAGTTCTACAGGGAGAGAGAGTTAGAGGATTCGCTATCCTCAGAGGTGTAACGCAGGAGACGTGCACACTAACTCCTAACAAGTACGTTCAATAAAAACATAGCTAGAGGAGGTGCTAACCACCTTTTTCATTAATGTGTGGTGTCAGTTAGAGGATTCGCTGTCCTCAGAGGTGTAACGCAGGAGATGTGCACACTAACTCCTAACAAGCACGTTCAATAAAAACACAGCTAGAGGAGGTGCTACCCACCTTTTTCATTAATGTGTGGTGTTGTGATTATCGGTATTCCATATTTAAATCATATTAAGAAACTGTTGTCTGAAGAAAGTCTCCAGCAACACATCATCCCTACACAACTCAAAACCAAGAGCTGAAGTACTTCAAGACAGCTCTGCACTCTGCAGTGTACAGATCCCCTGTCACCTTTGAGCTAGGTCCCTCTCACTGGTGGAGGGACTAAAAGTGTTTCAACATTTTTCAATTTGTGGATGACTGAAAACTTTTCAGTGGAGATGAGAACATCTTCAGCTATGTTACATGTACTGGATTTCGATGCTGTGAAGACTGTAGAAGAGCCTTCTTTTTCTTCGTTCTCGTTCATTAACTTTTTGTAAATACCCACAGGAGTCCCAAAGGTCTGTGGATCACTAATCAAACGCTACTGGCCTAGAAGATATCAAAACCTACTGCCTGTTTCACAGAGTCTTGTGAAACATACACTGCTTTTGTAAAGTCAGTGACTTGAAAAAAGCCAGTACAAGATCCAGGGCTGCATATGCAGCTTCAATTCTGTCCTCTTCTTGGTTCATTCTGTGAACTGAATGAAGGAGATTTGTACAGAAAGCCAAGTAACTACACCACAGGAGTATTCTGTCTATATAAAATGGACTACATTCTTACTAAGATTTAGGCTCCAGTATAGTTTTATTGCAATCACGCTAGAAAGACCCAATTAATATCATACTGGCAAAGAGAAATTCAACTTTTCTTAGTTTCCAAAAGCTTGGTGTTGCAATTTAACTTACTTCATTCCCTTGCAGGTTCTCTGAACGTAACTCCACAGGGTTTTGTGAGAAACAGTATGTACGTTCGTGCTGGTTTTGGTTGGGATAGAGTTAATGTTCCTTACAATAGCTACATTGTACAAAATTCTGTCCTTAAAAAGCAGGGAGGGGGGAGGGCTTTCATGGGAGAGAAAGTATTACTTACTGGACTGCTTTGTTCGTGCAGTGTTTCTTCAGCTTCAGGTTCTGCATCAAGACTTACGGTCTCACTGCACTCAGTGGGCATGTCCTCAGTCGCCTCTCCACTGGAAGGCAGACTTTCAATTATTTTTTCAGTCAAATGGTTTTCGTTAATAAATATGTCTCCTTCCTGTCCATTCCTGGCACTCCGAGTGGCCTGTCCACATTCATCATGTGAAGACTCATGCAAGAGCTCAGCTTCCACGCCGTGTGGTACTGACTCGTGTGGCAACACCTCACTGCTGGGCATTTCCATTACTTCCGGTTTTGCGTCAGATGGGTTGCCATCGCACACGTCCTCAGACATTTTCAATTCTGAATACAGAAAACAAATTCAGTCTTTTAGGTCCCATCAACATTTGGATTACTATAAAATATGCAGAATTCACCATCAGCTAGCGTTGTCTAACAAGACAGGCTTGATGCAAGGCCTCCTGAAGCATGGAGCCCCGTGGCACATGCATCATGCCAGCACTGATACCACGATGACACTCTGAATAGTCTATTCACCTCGCAGGATAGCACCTCAGTACAAAGAGCAGCATTACTGTTTTCCAAAATATGGTTTGGTGAGGGAGAATGGATGTTCATTTGTCTGAAGAAGTAAAATGTAAGAGGTTCCACATGGTTAATTCCTATATTCCCTGTGAGATGTGTACAGAACACCACTGGAAAAAAGGATTATCTGAGCTGCAATAGCCAAGCAGCTCTTGCTCTTGTTCCCATCATTTCCACATACACAGGTTCCTATAGCCTGCTGACTGATGGAGAGGAGGATGACCAAGACAGTGTGACTAAAACTGTGGTGACATGTTGGAGAAAGGGCAAAATTTAAGTACATGACAGGCCACAGTCCCTGCAGCCATTTGATAGACAGGAAGCATTCATTCACTGCTCACACCATTTCTGCATCACTTGTCTCAAAGGCTTACCGTCTGGGGAGCACAACGCTCTCACCTGTTCCTAAAAGTCCAGACTTCAGTTCTCGAATTCAGCTGTGTGATTAAACTTCAGTTCTGAAGCCAAGGTAAGCTTACATGAGGTACAGTTATTGATGTTTTTGTCTGTAAGTTACGAACGCATTTTCTCTTCCCTTTCCTTAACTCCCAATGCAACTTTCTGAGTATTTTCCACCACTGCGCAGTCATTGGGCTGAGCATCCAGGAAGGGAAAGAAATGGCCATTGAGCAAGCTCTGTGGCTGATGAAGGAGTGGCACTGGCAGAGTCCAAAAGGACGGTGATTACTAGCACTTACTTGTTGGCAACAACAGCATGCCTGGCACTCTGTGCAGAAGACAACCCTTGACAGAGAGTTGTAACTGCAAGCTCCTGACTATATGCTCTTGACCATGCACAGCATAAAACACACTCACAGAGTCTTCTCTGGAGATGCTGTCTTTCCATTGACTCTCCTATTAGTTAAACATGTACCTGCTAGGAAGGATCGAGGTGCTAAAAGAAACTGAAGAACAGGAAACAAAGGCAAAAAGCAAAACATAACTGGGATTCTGCTTCAGCCTGCCTAAGAAACATGTATTTAAATTACTATATTTTATTAAAGTCTGCAGAATCATGTACATTTGTGGCTTTAGCAGCCTGTTTATTTTATCTGAACGTAGATCAGCTGTTTGAACGGTTCCAAGAATAGCATTTGGGATCAGCGAACACCAAACATAAATAAACAAATAAGCACTTGGTGCCACTTATATTACTTTAGCTTATATTGTAAGTTGTCTTACAAAACATGCATTTACCAGTCAGAATCTTTACATCTGCCACAAGTATTTGCAGTTTTCCATTGCAACTAGACCAAATACCACAAAATGCCTTAGTGTAGGTAAATATTGCCAATGTTTAAGCAGTATTGTGTGATGGGCAGCATCACCCAAAGAAAATTTTTGCATTTGTAAACCAAATTCCATCACCAGATATGAGGATCCTCTACTAAAACGTGTAAAATGTGTACATATGCCCGTCATAATTTTGCACAGGGACCGGATCTGAGGAAGAAAATGCCCAACGCTGGTACAATTTGTAAAGGATCACACACACAGATTAATTTTTCACAGGGCTGGGTCACCTTTGGGGACCTCTCAGACCTGCAGGTGTCTGCTCAACCTTCCTCAGGGGAGCAAGGCGCTCGGCAGGACATCACCACATCTGTCAGAAACCGCGCCTGGCCCCGGGCTAGGGCGTCACTCAAGCCGTCACCCGTGAGGCTCTATTGACCTAAATCAAGTTGGGCAACTCCGCCCAAACGGAATTTCTCCCTAGGGACAGCTCCCGAGGCAGACGCCCAGGCCAGCTCCCTCCCGGGCGGCAGGAGAGCCGCC
>NW_010230498.1:0-42259 GCF_000690775.1 Eurypyga helias
ATTCTATGATTCTATGATCTTTAATCACACTGCCAGCCATTGTAAAATATGAAGGGACAACAGGTATGTGACAGAAATAGAGCTAAATGCTGTACGTAGTAGCATGTGTTTTATGCTATATGGCCTATTGACAGGCTGTCATAATAGACTTTTACACCCAAGAAGTATAATCACACTATTTAATCATGTGCATCTCAGTTTCCTTGGGCTACAGTGGTGACTGCTATTGTGATCAAACTTTCTTATTTATATTTAAAAACTCCGTGTCAGCAGTTGCTTTGCTTCCTGCAAGCCTCAAAGGAGAAGGAAATTACAGCCTGACTCAGATACATAATGTGCTGGATTGAACAAGAGAGAGTATAATGGTAAGAGAAACTTCACTTCTGTTCTTTTCTTAAGGAACATAAGGAAGAAACATCCTTTTGAGGGGTGATTTAGAGATGTAGTGGCCACGACCACACAAATCCCTTAAAGCAGTCACACTGGACAGGTATCGCAGTACCCCCAAGCATGGTACAATATTAGACCAGAAGACTCAGTGTAAACTAGGCTGATCATACTGCAGAGCTGTGACCTCTCCTGGGTGCGCTCCATGGCAGAAAGCCACCTGAGATCACTCCGTTTCAGGACTTCAGATCCCTGCTGACCCCACCTGCACAGCAGTTCTGCTTTGCCCTGCTGCTTTTCATCCTGTTCTTGGCTGGGAGGAGCGAGAAAAGGGATGCTCAACCCACAGACACCCTCCCCGCTGCGGTAACCAAAGAGCCTGTCCCAGAGCACAGCGACTGGGTGGTGGCTGAGGCTCAGCGGGATGGGCAGGCACACATGGGCAACTGCAACCCATCGCTGCGATCTCTGCCTAACAGCTTCAGCACTGTTGGATTCTGCGAAGGCCCCCAGGACCACAGTTCTCCTGGGAAGTGGGAATGCCACCTCTGGCACTCAGGGACATGCAAGAAGGGGTGTTTGGTGCTTGGAAGAGCAACCACGAAGGGCACACAACAAGACCAGGGCATGGACCTGCAGAACGAGGCCCGGCTAGCCTGTAGTAAGGGATCTCAGATAACTGCAACTTTTCCTCAAGGGTGTTAGAAGCTTCTCACTCCTACTTCAGTTCATGTACAAGGTGGCTACTAGCCAGCAAAAATCTGCAAGGGGGCAGTTAATTCTAAGAAGCTGATGTGGAACGCAGTCTGCTGTGACAAGCAGGAAAAAAACCACTTCTGCCTAATCACTATGAACTGCTTCCTCAATTACAAGCATGCACATGGCTGGAACAGAAGACAACAGCTTGCTTTAAGGACAACTCCTGTTAATTTCTGAATGAAGGGATTGGAAAAGCTCATGTTAGTCTGGCTGAGTTTGTCTGTCATGGCAGCATGTGCATGATTTTCAAATCTCTAACTTTTACTGCATAAGCTCTCAAAACCCGTAGGTCACTAGCAAAGCACAGTACTGAAGAATCATATACTGAACTTCTGACAGCAGCTACGATAAACATCCTTGTGCAAAGATGTCACAAAAATGCCTGCGTATACATTAGAAGGTTTAATGAGAACACGCACAAAGAGGTGGCTGAAAAGCTCAACAGTTGTGGAATTACTTGAATAAAATGCATGGGTATCATCTCTCCCTCTCTCTCATGCGCGGTCCTGCCTTCTTTCCCAACGCTGCTAACACTGGGATCTCCAGCACATTTCCAGGATAAAAGGGCAAGTCATTAGCCCAGCACTTCCCATGCTCTTGAATTGTGTGCATGCTGCTAGGAACCCCTTCCTCACCACGCACATTGGTGATGGTGATGCGTGGCCGAAATTTAATACCATTAGCAATGTCCGTAATAAAAAATTCACTCATGGATGTCTTCTCATTAGATATGAAAAAAATGCACACAGTAATGAAGCCAAAAGAGAAAAATCCCACAGTGGTGGTGAAACCCCGTATTGGTTATGTAATTTTTACTGCTGTCACTAGCAAAATACAACTTTTAACAGTGTAGTTTTTACGTTAAGGGGAAAACAGTCTTCCTTTTCATTCAGTGTAAGGAAACAACATGCCCGAGAACGCTGGAGGAAGAACTCCAATGCCTGAAGCAGGGCACAGCTGTGGGAACACTGCACCTGCCAAGTCTGGGCAGATTAGTGCGGCATTCAGTGGTCAGCCATCCACACAGCTTCAACATCCTCTGCGCCACCCAAGGGCTGCCAACAAACAACAGGCATGTGCAGAGACATACCATTGTTTGGCATACTTCCCCCACTTCTGACACCTCACGGCGAAATCAGCGTCTTGCCTCCCACCAGCTACACGTGGACTTGCAGGATTTGCCCATCTCCAGTCTCCTGTCACATGTTCACGCTCCTACAGGACTGCCAGGTACATGTCCCCAAAAGCTGGGAGACATTTGACCGAAGCACACTGTTTATGTTAAAGATCAACTGTCCCAAGGCCGTAAAAACAGAGAATACGTGACAGAAACATCACATCAACCCAGAGAAAATATGTTCTTGAACTTTACAGGACTGTCTGACCTGATTTAATTATATATTTTGTCTTAGGTCATGGCTTATCTACTTACTGTAGTTCAAAAGGTAAACATGGATTTTAGTGCAATTCAGTTGTAGAAAAATCTCATTAAAAAAGCCCCAGCAGAATCACGGAGCCTCAAACTATACAGTGTCTCAGTGCCTGTAAGAAATTCCCTGTTTACAAGCAAATCACCTGCTTTTCAGTCTCATGAACTCCACCAGGTACTAGAAGATGTAGTCGTTCAGTAGTGGCATCAGCAACAGCACAATGTTCTGCAGACAGGCCTGATGCGTGCAGTGGGACAAACCAAGAGCCTCAGCAGGTGACTACAGCCATACCCCACAGCTCTACTTTTTCTGCTGGGCAGATGTGATGGGCACATACGTACACAGATATAATACATGGAGGGGATGGTTCAATTGGTTAGCCAGGCATTTTTTTATGTTTCCTCAAACATTTAAGAATTAATAGAATCATCAATTAAATAAAAACAGAACATCCAGTTTCCCATACAGAATAACAATCTCAGTCATTTATATGTGCATCAGCAATGAAGAAAAATAACGTGACAAGCTGAAGTGTCACCCCTTAATTTCATTAGAATTGCAGCAGGTTTTTTTCCAATAAATTCTAGATTATCTCAAAGTAACATACTCTAATTTGAATCTCCTTCCTACAGGCTTCTTACAGCATTCATACACTTCCCTTTTGATGTCCCTAGGATAACCTAAAAAATCTGCAAGGAAGCTTTCTTTATTACCTAGTTTTGAGAATCTTAACATAAGGTAATTTTACTCTAATTGAAAGCAGTACACACTTCATTTCTCATGCCCTGTGTTCAGATGCACTCTTGGTAGGTACTTGTGTCTGATCTTTCCTTCTAAACACACATAAAGGACAACCCTGACCTTCACTGAACACTGGCAAACACTTAAGATGAGTCACTGCCAACTGCTGGAGCTACCATAAATGTCTCCTTTAAAATAAGTAACTTGAAATGCTTCACTGTTCTCAGATTTTCATCTTCTCTGGAGTCTAAGTGACGATGCTGTTGTAAAACAATAGCAAGAAAGGGCAGACAGTGCAGAAGCCATGCTTCAAAACAGCTTCAGCAGAACAATTTCTTTAACATCTGGAGTATTTCTCTTTAGTTCAAGAGGAACCCTTAGGAGACTTGCAATGGAAGGGATGTCCTGGGTAGTTGACTCTACTCTCCACTATTGTAGTGGCTGCACGAAAGAAGCCCTTTCAGATTTGCTTGAATTAGCATCATTCACTGTACAAGCTCCCCAGCTACTTAGTTCATCCCTTTGCCAGTGCAGAACCGCAGCTGGATGTCAGTTAAAAGCTGTAATACCTGGTTTTCAAAAGAATCCCTCATGCAACACCAACCCACAGAGATTTGATTTTTCTTTACATCCTATGATGACAGATGAGTTCATCTGCTAATGCTCCTTTCTCTTAAACCTCACAAGCCCATCACACCTTGCAAGATGTTTTACTTCCCTGTATAATTACGCAGGTTTTGAACAGGAATTATTCCAGCGCTGATCTTCCCTGCAGCCTCCTCAATAGCTTTGCCATTAAGATTTTCTATCTATGGTTGTGGCCAGTTCTCTGACTAAGAAGTGAACTGGACCATGGCCACGAACAGAAATCTCCCTATCGAAATGTGAACTTTTGTACTTAAGACTTCTCAAAACGAGCACTTCCCACTATTTGGATGTCTGTCTGCCAGGACAACTTGGTACACAGACCACAGGGCAGTTGTAAGTGCAACATGCCTTGCCGTCTGGCTGTGGATTGGTATTTTGCACAGGGTGCAAGATGACTCAAACTGCTGCTGACATTTATGGACGGAGAGGTGGGATACGACATTGTCAGCCCTGGTATAATCTCCGAATCTTGTGTAACTGGGACTGACTACTAACAGGAAGAGTAAAGTAGATCTAGGCAGCCACAAACAGACCACAGTTTCCAGCAGGAACACTTGCCAGGACTTCCTGCAAACTTAAGCAAATAAAACCCCAGATTTAATCTGTCCATGCAGAGCTATTTTTATGAGAAACGTGGCTCTTTTCGTTAGTTTAGAAATCAGAAGAAAAAAACCCCAAACAGACACTATCAAAATCTTTCCTTTTTGGAAAAGTAAAATGTCTTAAATGCCTTTTGGATCTCCTTTATGTTGCTTTCAGAGTCTGCTTAAAGTATTTAGCAATATTTTTGATGTAGCCATAAGCATTTTATAGGAAAGAAAAATAAGCACATTTAAAACACACCACAAGCACATGAAGATTAAAGTACAACTAGGACATATACAGAAGCACTGTCTATTTGGAACAGAAATGTCTAAAATGTTAGTTTGTTGCAGCAGGGCTAGTGCACCAGGCAAAATTCTAACAAGCCACGTTGTGTATATTAAGGCACAGTCACAGAGAAAATGAGTACAGAACAACAATGGAGAAAAGCATTCATACAGAAAAAGGTCAACATTTTCCCTCTTGTGACATTCATTTAAGAAATTTTAAACCAATTGATTCCAATCTCCTTTTAATTGGAACATTTCTTTGACAATGCTGCAATAGCTCAACATTTTTGTTTTTCCCATTAAAAATTAAATCCTTGATCTACCAGGCCAGGCCTGTTATATTCAAATCTTATCTGAAAATATATTTATAAAAATGCCTTATGTGAAGAAGATAAAAAAAAGTCAGCCTTTACAAAACCAGAAAGCAAAATAACAAGCTTTTTAGTTAAAGATTTTAAATTAATTTAACGTGAACCTCCCTCTGATCCCCTGTCTCCTTCCTGCCTGTCTCCCTTTCCCCCCAACATGCGCCTTCATAAAAAAAGTTTGACGTGACCTGACTCCTTGACCTGTCACATGAAACCAGCGGTTTCGTCTCACCAGCCTAAAGCAAGAGCGCCGTGCTCCTTTCTTAACTAGCTCCTTTTGCTTTCTTTCCTCATGGCTCATACCAGCAACATCACCAAAAAAGCGAGCTCCGTTTTCTTGCTTACAAAATGCTAGATGTGACAATTAAAACCCAGGGAGAGGACAATAAGCAGCAAGGCTAACACTAAAGAGGGAACACAATCTCACCTGAAGGCCACTAAAGCTGCCTAAGGGGCACCTCAGTTCTAGCACCCAGGATAATTTCTCACTGGCCAAGTGCCCTTGAAGGCCTGGCTCTGGCTGCTAGGAAACCCAGTAGGGACATCAGTAGAAACTGGCCATCGGTTATATAAATCTAGGGCCATTTAACATTTCCTTTCAAATAAGTTTGCCGTCACAATCCAGCTTCAAGTGAACAAGTTCTGGCATTGGCAAATCCGCTCCCAGCCACTGCTTTTATCAGGGAGTTTTGCTGAAATGCTCCTAAGAAAATGAGAAAGGCCAAGACCAAGAAATCTGTTATCAGGGTTTCTTCTCTGACCAGCAGAGGGGAAAGGTCAATTTAAATTTCCACAAATTGCAGCTGAAATTTTACTAGAAAATATATTCATTAGGTCCTTTGGACACCACCATCATCCCCACGACCTCCCTGACTCTCTAGGAGTAAAACTCAAACGGGAACAAAGTAATTTTAAAACACTGTTTCCCTGCATTAAAACATTTTGTCTCTGTTTCAATCTTTTCAGTGAACATTCCCGTTCCACCTTCTTTTGAGTTCTGAGGGTTCACAATCTTCAGAGAGGCAGGAAAAAGATATTACCCCTCTGCACCAATAGGTACCTGGAATATAAAAATAACAAAAGCTCTCTGAAAACCTGGAAACCAACCATGTAACTTCAGAAAATGGAAGTGCTCTTGCACTGGTTCATTATTATTTCTCCTGGGAACACTACTGTAGGGTCAAAATTTTATGACATTAAGTTCAGTTTTAACCCCTTCTGTCTTTCCTTTTCCAATACTTCAATTTCAGCTCCTCTCGTTGAAAAGTGGTGGTTTCCAGAGGTTCCCAGGCAGTTCCAGAAAAATATTTAAATCTCAGGAACTTTTAGAAAAAATTAAAAGATTAAAATATTGCTACATTATTTATCTAGTCTGGAAAGAGGCCTTGTAAAAGCGGAATATAAATTTACAGTAAAGTAGTTTTTACAAGGAAAGTGGACTTGCATCTTTCAGTCATAGTCAGGCAAAAATTGAAGGATTAAAAAAAAGAGGCAGGAAGAATGTATTACTGCAAACAAATGTGTTTCCATCACATAGATGGAAGAATAAGATGGTAGAACAAGCAGCCATTACCGTAGTTTAACAAGTCACTTTTGGGGGTGAACAACTGAAAAAACAATCTTTTCATCATAGCTTTTCTTCAAAACTGTTTCCCTTGAAATGTGTCTTGAGGCTGCAGGTTATGTAGCAGCTGGGAGCATGTTACATCTCCCAGGGCAGGCTGGCAGAGGGTCACTTTTCTAAAATCTCCTACTCGGAGAGTATTTTGGTCTTACAGACTGATAGGTTTTCATGCGCTGAAAGACAATTTGCCACTGCCACTACTTTTTAAAAAAGCAATTATAACAAAGTAGTAAAGTTTAGCAATATCTCAGTTCAATTCAATATCCCATGCACATGGGGGCAAAAACCTGAAGCAAGGTTTGCCACGTGTACCTGACATACCATATGAGGTGACTGTCTCCCACAGGCACGTTAGCAGCTGAAACCACCGTGTTATTTAACCACCTGCGTAAAGAACTGGCAGATTTTAAACCTCTTTTGTGTGATTGTTATTTCTCCCACTGAGATGCTACGATTTAATACAGCTATTTTAGCTAAGTGCTTTTCATATTCTGACTTCACCAGTGGTAACGTTGTTCTATATATTTTCTGTGCGTTTTTCCTGTAGGAGTATTGTTTTCCATTGTCTTACAGCACTATGCTACCCAGACAGTGGCAAATACAGCAGAAATTCACCACTGAGATCTCCGGGCAAGCTGTTTTGCACATTAATGCATGTATTACCATAGGGTTTAATTATTGCCACAACACAGCATATGTTCATGTCTACTTGCTGAGTGCCTCAGATACATCAACGTGAGTTAAAATGAAAAGAACAGTCACGGTATTGGTGCTTGCAAAAGACACTCACAATCAAAGGCCAGGTTGGGTGGATATTCCAATGTGTAACTCTTGGGTGCTGTGGAAGCACAGATATTCATTAATGTAACTCTGATGCTTCTGTGCTGAGTACAGCCTGAATATATTCCTCAGGATATCAGCCTTGTTACTGGAGTGGCAAAGATGGCATCTAGGTGAGCCAGAACATAACTGTGTGGGTCCTGTTTTCAGCATCCCAAAACATAAGGGCTTCCCCAACTCTCCCACCCCCACTGGAGAAAATCCTCTTAAAACTGCCCAGATCCAGCACAATAAAGAGCTAAATCCAAATACTAAAGATTTAGTGAGAATTCTTACTTCTAGATGAAATGACCTCGTTACTGTGATAACCTAAAAGGATCCCTGAAGTACCCTAATTTCGGCTGGAGTTAGAGGTAAGTAACAAAAGAAAGAATTGTTTCAAAAACACACTGGGGCATGACCGGTATTTTATGAACAAATACTACTCCCAGGTTTTTTTGGTTCAGGCTGAAATAATAAGTACTAGACACTGTATGTAGAAAACTGAGCTGTTGCCCCTAGAAGGATCTGGAGAAAATTTAATGGCCAAACATCTCCTGAAATACTATTTATCCATCAAAAAGAAAAAAAAAAATTACACAGGCACAAACCTCTCCCACTTAATCTGCTGCTGAATACAACTCTCTCATACTTTTTGAGAAATCAAAACTGCTGGTTACAACACAAGAAGTACAGGTGTAAGCATGCACGTGATGCTTTAAACGCTTGTGAGAAACCAGACAGCTGGCATGTGCAAATGATACTCTTGCACATTTACAGATTCAAAGCCTAGATGAATAAAGAGAAAAACATATATACCAATGACTGGGAACAGTACATCAGTAGAGCTTTTGCCTGGCTTACTTCTTTCATTTGAGTTACCTTCAAAGTGCTCATGACACTACGGGAGCACCAAGGCAAACACACACTCCATTATGAAGCAACGCAATGAGAACAAAATACAGCAAGCAGATTCAAGGGTGACTGCTGCAGAAATGGCACAACTTTCCATGAGTATCTCCTGCATCTCAGCCTCATGTTTTTACTCTCCCATAGGCACAGCTGCCTTTTCACTGTCTGTCTTTCCCACTAAACTGATCACATTTGTTTGCTTGCTGTAATCTGCTTCTTCAGGAATGGGTCCATCCGTTACTATCTGTGTTTATAATGACTGGCACAGCAGATCCTGACCCTGGTAGGGGTCTCCAGGGTCTGCGCAGTACAGACAGTTCTGATCTGTCTGAAATAATGGCAGTGACTGACCCTTTCCTCTTCCTGCCTGGCTAGAGGGCTGTTGCTCAGTCTTACTTCTTAATTCTTACTTCCAGGTGCTGATCCCAGCTGGTTCCTTGTGTCTCCCATGTCTTTGTTCCTGAATTGCTCAGAAAAAGATTCAGAATCACAGTAGCACACTGTATCTTAAACAGCACTCCCTGATGATTTCACTGCAAGCCTTTGTGTAAAAACTGACAAGAATAAAAACTCCACAGACATTAGAGATGCGAGAATGAGTCCTAAATAATCAAGCAGAGTGCATGCAAGATGCTGAACTTCTTTTGCAAGGCAAGGCTTTCATTCTCAAGTATAAATCACAGAGAACAGCTAATATTGTTATCTGGCTTCTCTGCAACTCAGATTTGTATTTTACTCTACATTGTTTGTCCATTTTGCCTTAAAAGCTTTCTTGTTCAATGTTTCACCTAGCTGTCTGCTTAAGACAGTGAAGTACGAAGAAAGATATATGCTATTTTATCACTGATCCCAGTTCTCAGATACCATTTTCCCCTGCACACATGCAATGTACATTCAGAGCAACTGGCAACGACATATCTAACGACATATCCAACTGTGCCATCCCAGTTTTTACAATGGCCCTTTTCCTTACCGAGTTTCAATGTCATAGGTAATAAATGCTTTACGCCTCTCATATTCACAGACTATTAGTAAAATGCCTGTATACTCAGATATGAGCATTCAACGGAGATTTAAAACATCATGCTTACTTTGCCTATTTGTTTATCCTGATTTTTGGGCAAAACAGACAGCTGTGTGGGGTCTAGTAGTGCTTGAGATAGCACGCTTGCTTTTGGCAACAGTGTTGTGAAAGCTGGCTTATACGTCCCTTCCTTCTCCTGCACTCCATGTTTCTTTCCTCCTGTTGTACTGGCACAACCACTTCTGGATCAGGGAACTGATCCAAATAATAATAATAAAAAAAGAACTTGGTTAGCTTCTGGATTGGGCTCGCAAGGTGGCTACACAATAGAAGGGCAACATGGAGGCAGGAACGCGTAATCTGGAGAGAGGGAGGCAAGCTGGTAACTGCCACAGCATTTATATGTAGAGACAGTCGCACATGTAGCTTGCACTACTGAAGGAGGAAAGCATAGGCTTCTAAATCTCTCCCTAGAGTCAATTATTAAGCAAGTTTCTTAAGATCTGCAGCCTTTCTGACACCCTACGTTACGCAGGACTACTGCGAGTACCTACTGTGCTCCCTGACTGGGCCACAGATACAGCTCAGTGCATCTGCAGGGAAGAAGGGAGATTCAGGAACCGATGGCTTCATCCTTGCTTTGTACCCAGTGTCAGTGTACATAGCAGACGTGACGCAAAACAACAGCAAAAAAATTAGACTTTAAATTTTCCCCTTGTTTCACAGCATTTTTGTACCACCATTGCAATCTGCTGTACAGAAACACTTTGTCTGTATTTCACATCCTGACATATGGAAAGGAGGGGCAGTTTTATAACAGGAAAACTTCACTGTCCATTCACAGTCTGGCAGGAATCTTGTATGCGTGTGCGATAATCCAGAGCACATTTTTAATGCCAGTTAGATGCCACTTGGTGACTCTTTCAAACCGCCAATGCTATCTTGGCACTGGTGTGAGTCACAAAACAAATGTAGGACCTCAGCTCACTGGAATTTTCAGTCCGTGACAACGATTCAGTGCAACATCCGCACAGGCTTTTAATAGAGCCACCAGGACTTATGTCATACTCCAGGCACTTGGGACCCAATCTGCTCAGTCTTTAACTAGGTCCCATCAGTATTCTGTCTCCAGGACAGTGTTTGGTGCTAATGCAAGTGTTAACAACTTTCCGTATTAACTACTGTCTAGGGAGTTTTTCCACCTTTTCCTCCTCCTTTACATTCTGCCTAAAAAACCCCTATTAATAGCACAGAAGAACAGTGAAGTGGTTGCAAGACAACAGTGGATCAGATTCTTATCGTGCACTTTCATCCACTTCCAAAGGCTGATTATTCTTCACAAAGACATTTTAGACATACACAGATCAAAATAATTACTTGAGAAGTTATATTAATAGATTTAATGAAGAGCTATCAAAAAGACTTGAAAGTGTCCTAACAGTCACGATGAGCTATACGTTGGCAGGGTTTTATGGAAAGAACAAAATGGGAGGCAAAAAAGGAACTGCCAGTTTTCTCTAGAGTGCCCACACTGCTGCACAGCCTGCCAAACTCGTGGGGCTTTGCAGGTGATAGGACACCTTGGGCAAGACTTTGTGGTTTTTCATACTAAAACTCCTGCCCATGATTGCAGTAGAATGGATCTTCCTTTAACTACAGCCAGTGTTGGTGGGATTTCTGAGGCCTTATGTAGTGTGATGAGACATCCCACCGAAGAGAATATAAAAGCCTGTCTAAACTGAAAAACTAGAGGTATCTACCAACAGAGAGCAAAGAGTCAGGCAGTGCACATCATCTACTGCAGGAATTAGCAAGTGCCACATGAGCTGAAGGAGACAAATGATCATGCATGCTGTAAAAGATGAAAAAAATTAACAACTGCTTTTTCTTATGCAAGAGTCATGATACAGACTTTAAAATACCTAGATGCTACTTTCCCAGTGAACTACTTTTTTTGAACCATATCACTCTATGCCAGCTAAGCTTGACCCAATGAATATTGCAATGTCCTCCTTAAATCCCAAATCCACCTTCCACTCCTCCAAAGTTGGTGCAGCTCAGAGCTTCTTCAAGTTCAGCTCTTATCCAAGTCCAGCTCTCACTCCTGTCAACTGTAGAGCAGGAAATTCCACCTGTGCCGAAATTTCCAAAGATGTTAGCATTCTGCATAACTCACTGCTAAAAAGCAGGCAACACAGATTGCTATGGTGCATTATTGTAGAAAAAGATCTTTACTTATCTTCTTCCATACCCTCTTGAGTGCTGAAAAGTAATGGGGTCAAAGCAGGAAACTCAGCGGAGATGAACTCTTTTACTTCACACAATATTTTTCATGCCCCTTTCCCCCTTTTCTTTCCAACTCCAGTTTTTCAATTTTTCCATCCATCCATTTTCAGCAACTGATTATGGAAATACCACATTACAAGATACTATCCCAGGATCCTGCAGAAAATCCCACCACAGAGAGCAAACAGTCACTAAGACTAAACACTGAACAGACTTTGGGCTGTAGATACACCCAAGGGACTTGCTGACGGCTTGGATCTTGGTAGAAGACAGCTGGGAGAAACTGCTGGCCCATTTTTAAGTGCTCAGTGCTACTACACAGGAGATGCTTGGTTTAGCAAGGAACCCTCGGGATGGGCCTCCAAATGAAGTCCCATCCAGATGTTCATAGTACACCACATCACCAGGGGAATGTCCCCTGGAAGATATTATCTATTAAGGAGCATGGGGAAGAAAAAGGGAGGGAGAGCCTAGGAAATGACTACTGCTGAGCACACACAGAGAAATAAAAAGAAAAGCATTGGCTGAGTTCCAGAAATGAAAATCTGGCCCCACTGAAGTAGGTGGGAGCTTTGCCACCAGATTTCAGTGGAGGCAGAATTTCATCCAATGTGAACAGTCTTCTGGAAATATCCTCCCTCCAGACACACTGTGGGAGCTCTTCTGGCTCTGAATACTCACTGGAAACACAGAAAGGGAAATTAAACCCAAAACAAGACAACAATACCAGAATGATTAATCAAACAAGCATAAAGGATGCAACAACAATTAAGCAAAAAGTATTGCAGAAGTGGATGGAAAGAAGGCGGCAAGTCCTTTACCTCCTGGACCACTGAACTTTGCCAGGAACAAGGAGGGATGCAAGGACTCCTGGTGCTGGGTACAGGGTGCCACGGCAAGACTGCACTGAAGGCAGTCTGCACAGATTCAGTAACGAGAGGAAGAAAAAATTGTAGCAGAGATTCAGCCTTGGAGTATGCTCCCATCGCTAATTCTATATAAAGAGGCCAGAACCTAGCAACTTCAGCAAAGATTCCTAGGAGCGATCAGCGTCACCACTTACAAATTCCCAGGCAGGCTAGTTCACAGAAAGGGCATGCTCAGCAAGCTCTGCAGTTGTGTAACTGTGAGGATTCTGCAAGTGAGAAATACAATGCCTGAATACAATAAACAGGCACAGTGCCTATAAAGCCCCATCTGTATGACAGCCCTGACCCAATTATTTAGCCTAGAGTTGCCCTCTGATCTCGTTAGAATTTGGTTTTGTACCACAACTATACAGTGATCCTGGATGTTCCCCCTTCACTGACATAAGAGTTCAGGCTGTCTAAGATGCTAAGTTCTATTTTCTGGAGTGCCTGAACGCCCCAAATCCACATAAGGCAGCTGGAGGGACAGACTCCCATCACTGCTGGAACTCATGCCCTAACTCCCAACCAAAGACCTCTTCTTTGCAGAGGTCTGCAGTAAAAAGGGACCAAACCGCTCTGATTCTGGGAACTACTGCAAACTGCACCACTTTGGATGTGGTGATGACAGCATGTAAACTTGCACACCTACCACTGCCATTCAAGTATTGTATTCCACTTTGTGATAAGAAATCCAGATGAAGATTCACATCTACATATCAACGTTGGGTGAGTGACAACAGCTAACCAAGCGTTAAACCAGAGTTTAACATCCAAATTGACTGTGAGCAGCAGCGTAGGCAGGCACCCATCAGGGTTTGGAAGCTCCCAAGGTCCTTCGAGTTTTTCTCAGGACTCTTCTTTCCTCTCAAAACAACTGGAAAGGTCTGTTTTTCACAGGGTCCCCAGCCACTTCTGTGTTGGTGTGATGCTTCACAGACCTCAGGCCACCTGCTATTTTCCCCCTCTCAGTTCTCTTCTCCCTCTCTCTCTCAAACAACCAGGGAAAGCCCTTTTCACAGTCTGACCTTGTGGCCAGCCTCTTCAGGTGATGGAGATCTCCTGAAGCTCCACGGTTTGTTGCCTCATGACCCATATGCCTGGACAGACCACTGGTCTTGGTGCAAGTTCCTTGTCCATGGGCTCTGGCTGTCAGCCCTCGGGACTGCCCAGCGTTAGGGTCTATTGCTCAATATTATTAAAAGGAAGGGGAAAAACAGAGGGCACCAAGGCAAAACAAAGCATCTCTGCAGGCCTTGCAGTACCCTGCTGACTCGGAGTTACTTAGCTGGCAACTTGGAAAATGAAGATTAAATATGTTTAGACTAACACCGATCCTTCTGCAGACTCTGGAAACAAAACCAGGGAGGAAAAGTGGCTGGAGAGTCACTGAGCTCTTGTGCTCCCTGGCTGCCTCAACACCATTGTTACCGCTGATGACAAACCAGAACTGCTTGTTGGTGTGCCAAGATCCTGGGATGAAAAGCATGGACAACCCGTAGTGCTGGGCTTTGCACCAGGCTGCCAGCTCTTCCCAGCATGTGCCATGAAGCTGCGGGTGTAAAGGGCACACCACGGCCCTCCTTCTCAACTTCAATAGCAGACCTTGTAATGAACAGCAGGATAATTATCTGCCAGAGGACTTACTCACTTTGGGAGTGTTAAGAGGATGCAGCTGAGACTAGTGTCCACCCCAGTCCTTAGTTACATTGTGGTACCATGATGTAAAATCTTTCCTTCATGGTTTAAATCAGCCTCAAAGGCATTTAAAACCAATTACTGGAAGGAATAAAATAACATCTTGTTTTGAACAGGTCTTGCCAGCACTCTAGGAGGCTTAAGAAAGTTGTATGCCACCAGCTGACAGGCTGGCCATGGATGACACTGGGCCTATAACCTTGCTGCTCACCTCTTGCTGGACTTAGATTGTACAAGGACCAAACTTGAAACCAGTGCCTAATCCACACAGGGAGAACTTAAAAATCCACTTCTCAGTCACTTGTGGCTAAGTTCACAAGTCCAGCGTATCCAGAAGTTACTTTAACTGCCATGACACTGGCTACAATATGAGGGAAAATATGATTATCAAGTCTCTCCATGTAGACTAATGTAAAATCATTTCAGCTTAGTCCCCTTTTACAGATCATATTATTACTTGCCTTCTTTTTCACGCCCAGGCCCAGAGTAGTACCTAGAAATGGTTGAAAATGTATAATTTTTTCCAGTACCTACGCTGATTCCATACACAAACCTGTATTTTATCACATTCTTCTACCTCCCTTCAGGTATATCTGATGATTTTCTACAATAGTCTTGTCAATACTAATACACCAACCGGTATCAAACAGATATGGATTTTCTACTGATCTGCTATTTTACCTAAACCCCAGAATTTTAGACTAGTACAATCCTCACTCAAAACAGCTGACAACATTCTTTTTAAACTGTCAGAAGTAGATTTTCAACAGAAGTAGATTTTCAACAAAGAACATCACTTTTAGGAACAGAGACATATGCAGATATTTTGAGAGTTATTGGTTCAAATGGAGCCCCTTAAACAAGTGAAAGCAAAACACGTTGAAAATACCCCAAATTCTCCTCTCCTCTTTTTGTCCAAATTGGCAGCGTTATTTCACTATGGTCAGATTTTCAAGTACAGGAACTCTGACCATCAATCCTTCTGAAATGAGAAATATGACTAAATAACCACATGAGCCTCAGTGGATGTAAGAAGATAAAGGCAAACACAGAATTCAGCATTCTTTCTCTTTTGACCAAAGGCAGTAAAAACGATTGCGGCGTTCACTATTTATTTAATGATATGCAGGTAAGAATAACTTCCAGTGGTAACACATAGCCCAGTGGAGAAAAGCAGGCCAAAGGACACACACCAATCTGCTTCACAAAGAAGCTAGGTGATACATGGCGGGTTGTCACGGTAAGTGGGCTCACTTTATGTAAACAATACCTGAAGATGACTGTTAGCTTATATTGTTGACCGAAAAGGCCTGTTCTGTCCATGCAGGGGACTCCAATTGGAGTTTGCTATTCAACACACTGATTTGTACACAGGCTGGAAGTGTGTGCAGCACAGCAGAATGACCTGATATTTAAATTCACTCACCCTGTAAATGCCCACTGGGTTTGAAGTAAGGCCACTGCTCCAGTAAAATAGCCCGCAAAGGCCATTTTTCCCACACACAAGATCGGTTTGTGATTTGGGTTTCTAGACATTTATTTCAGTGCAAATTTTGCCAGGAAGAGGAACTTACTGCTTGTTGTGAAGTTACCCTCCCCAGCCTGGGGAAAGGAGTCTACATCTTGGATGACTTGTAGTACTCCCACAGTCCGCGCCGGGGGATCCAGGACTACAGAGCTCTCGTTCACTGTTATGTCGCTGGCTCCCGTGATCTGGTTGGTCGGCGGTCCTCCTATGGAGGCTTCCAGGTCTGGAGGTATATCATCCATGCAGTCTGCGTTTGGCTAACAGGAAGAAAAAGAAGAAAATTGAGCTTTTACCTGATAAAAAGATTTAATGTACCTGTTCCCACTTCTTCAGGGTTTTTCACTCTTTTTCAGTACTGAATATGGCAACATATAAACACACACAACATATAAACACATATAAACACAGTTGGTTTGTTTTCAAGTACTTAACACTCCTTAATACAATCTGTTGGAAGAGACACCCGAAGTATGCATTGGAAATATTCAGTATTAAACTGTGTCACCTACAATCGTTAAGTATCCTGATTTATACTTTTAAAAGGGTTTGGGAGAGTGCACATTAAAGAAGCAACTCACCTACGGATACGATCTGCTCAGCACAGGCAGATTGCTGAGTCAGATTACAGATGTAAATAGAGACAGTAGCTGAAGGGGAACAATTATCTTTTCCCTAAATATGTATTTTATAGAGCCAATATCAGAGCTTTCAGGAATAAGAATTCAAGGGAACTGCCTGTAGGCATATCTATGTGTGGGGTGCAAAACCAGAAGCTAAAGCTGTTTATAAGACAAATTTTTTAACATCAAAAGATCTTTTTCTTTGCTAATGTTGTATTTCCTACAAAATAAAATTATGAGAAAAGAAAGAAACAAGCGGTAACGGGAATTTGAAGAGTATTATTTGATCCACAGCCTTTCCTGCTTTTTGATTCAGGGCCTGTTATAAGCCTGATGCTCCCATTCATACAGCAGTGATTTCTATGGAGCTCCCTATAAATATTGGTGACAAACATATGAGTTAAAAAAGCTCCTTTTCCTCTAAGAGGAAACAGATTCTTGTGCCATTTGTCCATAGAACCAGGTCCAGTTCTCCCCAAGGCATGGGGAAAAATTGTTCACATAACTATTTCGAGAACAGGGTTTTGAAGTTTTAACATACTGTAACAAAACCAAGGCTAATTCAGAAATGAGGATGCTGTGTGCCAGGATGCAAAGCTTTCAAAATGACAGAGGGGACATAGCAAGGTTGTGCTGCAATTACATAGATGCCTTGTTAAGTTAGGGAACATGTGAAGTGAAGTTGTTCCCACTGGTCTTTATTGTCTAGCAGTCAGTCAGCTTATCTGGATTAGTCACTTAACTTTCCTCTAACTTCAATGGTTTGAGACAATTTCACTGTCTGATCCATCCCACCCTAAGGTAAGTGGTATAAATTGCCCCCTCTGCTTTCCCACTGCCCAGCACTAAGCAGAGATGGGGCTTGAGCTGCCAGACTGGAAATCCAGTATTTGGATGGCTAAAGTCAGAGGACGTGCTCTGCTCTGTGGATCTGATTACTGCTATGCTGAGTGGTCTTGCTTGCTACGGCATTTCTGCAAATGTCACTACCAGCCCATCTCCAACAGCTGGCACCTAGAAACTAAGCAAAATATGGTACAGCAAAGACTTAAAACAGAGGCTTAGCTTTAAGCAAAAGAGTAATCCCTTTGAATTTAGGCATAGAAGGCTACCATATGCTTACATCTTTTGCAGAACCAGGAATTTAGCATGTTTTCTCTTTTCCCACACATTCCCTGTCTGATTGTTGCCACCTGATAAATATTTTTTTCACAAGGCTCCTAATGCAAAAGGCAGGCATTTGAAACGATCCTCAGGTGACCAGTATCCACAGACTGAAGTTTGGTATAAAAATTAGATTGTCATTGTCTGGCTCCAGTCTAATTCACAAGCAGCGAGAGCTCCTCAGAATGGGGTAAAGGCACATTAAGCTAGATCAGGTTTTAATGAAACCCATTGTGCCTGTACTATTTAAAGTGAAATACCAATTATTTATCTGTAGAACTTGGATCCAAAATTATTCTTTAGATATATCACCCTTAGCTGTTATAACAAATACTTTCAGACTTTCATTTTAACTTAAATTTGGCTCTGATGGCAGTGTATCTTAAGGAAAAGAAAAAAAAAAAAAAGGTCTGTTTCTTCTTTTCTACTTTAGGAAAAAATACTTCAAATTTTTTTCAGGGGATGAGTTATCTGTCCTTTGCTCTGATTCCAGTTATTCCTAGAATGGGGTTTTATCACCATCTTTTAAACCTTTAAAAACAGAGGATTATAATTGGAAGCCAAACCAAACATTAAAGATGCAAAAATAGCATTGCTTGATACAATTAATCCCTTTACTCCTGAATCATTTTAGTAGGAAAAAATACCCCAAACTAAGCAGCATACTATAAAACTAATGATATGAAATACTGATCGAAAAAAAATAGTACATTATGGCTTTTGCTGTCAGAGTGACCCAGATACATTTGCTAAGTTTAATTATATTGGTCTCACTCATTCCCTGCATGTAAGTGCTTTGAGGGCACAATTCCACTAAAGTCAAGGGAAGGCTTTGTATTGACTTCTGAGGGCTTGGCTAAGGCTCTTAGTGAATAGCTTCAAGTCATCCAATCTGCTGCCAAAAATGCAGCTGTCTGCATATCCAGCAGATTTTTGCAGAAAAGGGGGAGAAGCAGAGGGCAACTATTTTATGTGATATGATCGTCCCAATAGCAATGTAGCTTTTCGAAAGACACTTTCACTGATAATTCACTTCAAATATTACAGCCAAAAGAGGTATAGTCTGAGCTGGATTCACCAACAAAGAGACAGTGGAAAAGGTTACGCCAACAGTTTGCTGATAGACAGTTAGTTAATAATCCTCTGGAGCTGCAGAGTGCCACGGTGAAAAGCGGAGATGCTAGGGTGCTCAGCTACCGTGAAAATGAGTGCAGTCATTTTGGTGCCTCATGGCAGCCTGGGGAATCTGGTTTTTGGGCAGATAATATTTGAAGTCTCTGTTACAAAGTAAATGGGAGAGTTCAGATGTGAACTGAACTGAAAAATCTAGATACTTGGGTTTTAACCAATCATTTCCTGGAAAATCCTGAGTCTTCCTGCTAAATGATGCACAACATATCCGCAGTCACACAAGCCAGCTCTTTAATAACAACCATAGGACAAACATGCAGCTGGCAGGAAAAAGGAAAAAAAAAAAGCATATTAGCCCTGCCTATGGTGAGATTTCCTCATTCCTCCCATTGTAAAAGCCTGCAAAAGGACTTTGGCAAATTTGCACTCACGTCTCCCATCAGAGGCTGCTGCCTGCCTAAGGCTGCTTTTCTGTGCGTGGAAATTTCAGCTAAGATGGCTCAGCAAGACTCAAGAATGTGATTAGGGAATGGCATTTTGCTTTATCCACTCTACAGAAACGTTTGCCACCTCTCACTGAGAAGCCCTAGAGCTTTACAGCTTCCTCCTGGGACATGTCCTTTCCCACAACAGCTACTGACATGGTGCTAAGTTACGAGCCTCTGAAAGGACCAGTTCACGTGTGCTGATAGAGACTGGTGGTTTATTTGGGACCGACAGCCACGCTCTCCAAAGAGTAGAGGGCTTTACATGGTGCTGGGAAGCTCACTGTGGCACCAGAAATCACCCCACAGGACTGACGCCCACCCCAGGCTGCCCCCAACTTGTGCTGGCAGTGAGAGGGGCGAGGACACGCAATTTCTGTGCAGGGGGAGAAGAGGTCCTGCGAGCTGAGCAGGGAGCACGAGCAGCCACAGGACAGCAGGAGCTCCAACGGATAAAGGCTGGGTGGCAGGGGATATGCAGAGGAGAAGGGCACAAGGTAGGAGAGGGACAGACAGAGTTGAGGCATATTTTAGAAGCAGAAGGCAGGCGAAAGAGAGGAAATGGAGCAACTAATAGCAGTATAGGAATTTTGAACCCCCAAACTACCAGATGCTCTTAGACTCCCACTTCCTTTGCTGTCAGCCAGAGGAAATCCCTGACACGAAGGCTACTGTCTGCTCCCAGTTCCCATGGACAACTCCTACTGTAAGTCACCTCGAGGGGTAAGGCTCTAGCATGCAGCTCTCCCTTCGTGCACCTCACCAATGCTCCATGTGGGTGGGAGCCAGCACGCTTCCTCCAAATGATGGGGTGGGCTGTTTTCAGTTTGTTGTCTTAGAAAAGCCTAGGGAAATTTTTATAGAAATTCATATAATAAAATCCTCTGAACAAATTTTGCTAGTGGGATATGAACATCCAAGGACTTGATTATTAGTGTTAAGACAGACCAGCGCTAATGCTGATTCCGAAATCTTAATTTGACCCAATTGTTTATGTTGGTTACAGCAGTGTCTTTAATTACATGCCCAGTACACTAATGTCCCCAGAAGCTCCATGCAGAAAGCTATCAGTGAGGGGAGCAGAATGGATCCCCCTTCTGCTACATGGCACAAAGAAAACGAGACAGGGAGCTGTGAAAAGAGATAAAATGGTTGAGGAAACCTAATGGCACTTTTAATTATTCCTGGCAATTAGGTTCTATACCTGCCACTACAGAGCTGTTCATAGGTAGTAAAAGCCAGTTATGTAAACAAAAACCTCTACACATGGCCTCTGGGCATGTTTTTCCCTTCTTCTCCATGTACCCAGCCTCAGACAGTCTGTGGACAAGCTTAACCTCTAGCAGCTGTCACTGAGAGCCATTTTCTGGATGTAAATACTGACTGACAGTACTAAACTTTCTGGAAAGACCTTAACATCTCCCCACAGGCCTCCAAAAAGTGGAGGTCTGATTTGTCTATAACCCCTTATTATGAAGTTGGATGAAAAGCATGTTAATGAAATGCTTGGGCAAAAATGGGAATGGACCAGCATGAGAGCCGAAATTGTGTGGTCCTTGTGCTGGTTTTAGTCAGGACAGAGTTAATTTTCTTCACAGTAGCTTGCATGAGGTCATGTTTTGGATTTGCCCTGAGAAAAGTACTGATAAGGTATCTTTTTAGCTGGTGCTGGGGAGTGCTAACACCAATTCAAGGACTTTTTTCACCTTCAGATACTGCAGCTGCGTTCCCAACTGTCTCACTATAAGCAGTGTGGGGGGCACACAGTTCAGACAGCTGACCCAAACTGACTGAAGGGGTATTTCATTCCATAGTACGTCATGCCCAGTACGTAAGCAAGGAGTGGACTGGGGGGCCATAGTTTTGTTGCTAGTTTTGCTCATTAGCTAGCTCATTTGATCATGTGTTAGCTGGTGGGTTGGCTTTCTCAGTAGTACTATTGCTCGTGGGGCTCACTCGGACTCTGGTGCGATCTCTCTCTTGGGCTCCTCGGGATCTGCTGTGATCACTCTCGGGCTCTGGCTCTGACCCTCACTACTTGTGACCTGGCTGTGTGTTGGTTGGCGGGTGGTGAGCAACTGTATAATTTGTTTTATTTTCATCACGTTATTAGTACTACTGTTAATATTATTAGTATCACTATAATATTCACATATTCAATTATTAAATTGTTCTTATCTCAATCCACAAGCTTCCTTGTCTTTTCCTCTGATTCTCCTCTGCCACTGGAGTGGAGGGGGGGAAGTGAGCGAGCAGCTGTGCGGTATTTTATTGCTAGCTGAGATTAAACCACGACAATCCTGCATGGTGCAGAAGAAAGCCATGGAACAATACACTCAGTGTCAGAATCCTGTGTGACTGCTCACTGGCAGGCCTGGGAACCGAGACATGGTACCTAGGGGAAAATGTCTGTATTTAAGCCTAGGCACAGAGATGCTGAACAGCAGAGCCAGCCTTCATTCTGGCCTTTCCTGACATCTCAAATACCGAGTTAACAGTTGTATCACCTTTTAATATTCTAAAGATAATATACATGCTTGGCAGAAAAAGCAGCCCAACTGCAATGACGTTACTCTAACTACGATGCTCTACTTAATTTTTCCCACTGCATATTTTTAGCTTAGATTATATTAGGTTGACTAACTTATCTGTCTACTTCAGTAAAAACACACCTCATTATTTGCTATGAAACCTCTTCTGCAGCAACCTGTTAGGCTTCCTAGTCTCCACGAAAAGGAACTCTTAGGGAACGGCTGCATCAGATCCCCTAATATGTTCACATGAGTTATTTTACTTTATATAGCTCTTTCCTATGTGAGCTGGCACGTCACCACCTCTAAGCAGGGAGGCTGTTTACACCACCTGTTAATGCATCAACCAGTGGTGTTTCAATACTGAACTTCGCTATCACATGGCAAGTCTCGCACAGTGTGAGAAAGTGACTCACTTCTTCCTGGAGAAGCCTCTGATCTCTGCGATAGCTGTGGTTCGCAAGCCGTGCGGCAGAAACGACACACGCTATCTGAATGTAAACATGCAACCTAAAAGGATCAATTGCTTTGTCAGCTTCTAACCACATCTGAATGTTCCAAATAACAAAGATCTTAACAATTTCTTATACATCATGTGGTCTGCCACATGCTTAGTTACTGGGAGAAATGCTCCCTAATTGGAATTAGAAGTACAGAGCTTGCTACAGATAGACTTTAGGAGAAACCTGACAGAAGAAAGATTTGGCTCCCCAGAACAAGCAATTAGTTGTCCTCAACTAGTATGGCAGGGCAAATTTTCTTTGCAGACTTTCTGCTTTAAGAATTCAGCTGAGAGCATGATTAAAAAAAGAAATCCAATCCTGATTTACAACACAAAATTCTATGTGAAAGAATATATAAATCCACCAAAACACCAGTAAATTATCCTCTGCTCCACAAAGCATGCGACCACAGACACAAAATCCAAACACTCAACTAACCTCCATACACACACTCTTCCTTGAGACATAAGAGTCAAACATTTCAGATTTTATTTCCCTCAATAAATCAATTAATGAATCACTAACATGGCAAGAAGAATAGAATGGGAACAGAAAGGCAAAAGACTAGGGATACATCCAAATAGCTGATGATTCTCTTCTGCCCTACAGGCTGCTCTGCAACGTGCTTACCGGGATCCCTAGAGCTTTTAGAATATTCATTTTACACATCGGGCAGGTACGGTGGTCTAGCAGCCAGGGGTCTACACAAGACTTGTGGAAAAGATGCCTGCAATGAAAAAAAGGATATTTCAATATCAAAATATTGAAATTACTTTTGCAACACCTCAAGCACATGTGCACAGTGTTACTCACCTAAGCTTGGAAAAGAACACTTGTACATATTAGAGAAGTAGGAAAAATACATAACATACATCAGCAGATCCCATATTCCTTTGGGCGATGTGTGTGTGTGTGGCATTTTTATTCTGAAATATGAGGCTCGATATACAGTCGTGCTCCAAAAGATGCAAACTAAGACTAATTAGCTGCTTTGAAACAACATATAGATCAGCTCTAAATTTCCATCCTAAGGCTTGCAACAGGTGTCCTGCATTTTACTTGGCAGAGCCTGAAAGTCATGTTTCAGTCTGCTTGAACTTTTACATTTGAGCAGTCCCCAGCCTGAGGTTCCCTGTGCCCAAGTGCATCGCTCATACAGCACAGCCATACAAACCCACTTGGGTAAGCGCAGGTGGACACAGCTCTCAGCTGCCCAAGGCCAACTGTGTGAGGTTCAACAAGGCCAAGGGCCGGGTCCTGCAATGGGGTCTCAACAACCCCAGGCAGTGCTACAGGCTTGGGGATGACTAGCTGGAAAGCTGCCCAGTGGAAAAGGAACTGGGGGTGTTTGTCGACAGTGGCTGAATGTGAGCCAGCAGTGTGCCCAGGTGGCCAAGAGGGCCAGTGGCACCCTGGCCTGCATCAGGGACAGTGTGGCCAGCAGGACCAGGGCAGTGACTGTCCCCCTGTAATGGGCACTGGTGAGGCTGCACTTGGAGTACTGTGTTCAGTTTTAGGTGTCTTGCTACAAGAAGGACATAGAGATGCTGGAGCGTGTCCAGAGAACGGCAGCAGAGCTGGGGGAGGGGCTGGGGCACAAGTCCTGTGAGGAGCAGCTGAGGGAGCTGGGGGTGTTTTGTTTGGAGAAGAGGAGGCTCAGAAGAGACCTTACTGCTCTCTACAACTACCCAAAAGGGGGTTGCAGAGAGGTGGGCGTGAGTGTCTTCTCCCAACTGACAAGTGATAGGACAAGAGGAAACGGCTTTAAATTGCACCAGGGGAGGGTTAGATTGGGTGTTAGGAAAAATTTTTCACCAAAAGGATTATCAGGCACTGGAACAGGCTGCCCAGAGAAGTGGTTGAGTCGTCATCCCTGGAGGTATTTATAAGATGTGTAGATGTGGTGCTTAGGGACATGGTTTAGTGGTGGACTGGGCAGTGTCAGGTTAATAGTTGGACTTGATGATCTTAAAGGTCTTTTCCAACCTAAATGATTCTGTGACTCTAAGACTCTGCCTGGAGCAGGGCACATACCAGCCTCCACAAGGAAATGCAATCTCTGAGAAAGCCAGAATCCCTTGATGCACCAAAATAATTTAAATATTTAAATGGTATGTATTCAGCTGAATGGGTCGGCTGCTGTATTGTGCTGTGCCCTCTCTCACACAACAAGATACACACGGCCTTTCAACTTGATGGAAGACACTGAAGTGCACTTTTACCAATAACACTTAGCAACCCTGGCTCTTACTAACACGATAGTGGCCCACGTATCGGCTGGCTGACTAGCTGGCTTCAGTCCTCAGTAACACTAGAAATTCAAAGCTAAAACTGTGTGAAATCTCAGAATCTTATTCTTTTCACTGCAATCTTTTTTCCTCACTACTTCTAGAAGAAACATGTCCTTCGTGGAACCAAGCTCATGGCAAATTATCACATTCCTGTACTTGGTCCGCCTTTACACAACTATGAGAAAGGGCAAATATGTTCTTGAAAGTTCGACCCAGTCTAATTATATCAGTTGGCTGCAATACCAAACTTTGTTAAACCTCATGTGATCCTGTATGTCAACATGATTAACACAAATGGAGTACCACATACTTGAGGTTTAAATCACTACTTTACTAAGGTTACTAAAGTTGACAACCCTCCTTCCAAACAAGATTTGCCTTACTGGATAAAAACACAATGCACCACATTTCGGTCTCTGTCCTGCATAACTCTTCCTTCCTTTTATCTCACAGGGGACATACTGAGCACATCATCAGGCACACATTTTGAATAGGTGAAAGCATAAAGGTACGGTCCTCAGGCATTTGTAATTTTACACTTAGAAGTCTAACCAACAGAATTCCTTGGGTGTGTTAATTCACGGAAGGTACTGAAAGTCAATGAATTTCTTTTCAGCTATTTGAAATAATGATGAAATTCTTGATAGTGATTGGTTTTCTTTAATTATATACTCAAATTCAAAACAAAATATGTTAATGGCAAACATCTGAAAATGTTTGTGCCAAAAATAATCAGTATATTTAAAAAATCTGAGATATTTATTATTCTCTTGAAAAAAACCAGATTTCCAAAATCTGTTTTGGATAAAAAAAATGTAACTTCTACCATGCCATTTTACTACAGACTAGAAAGTCCCCTTTTGTTTTCAAGTTCAAGTATTGCAAGCCTCAGTCAAGCTGTGGTTCATATTACATCGTTTCATAATGTTTGTTAATCACCAAAAGCTTGGAACTTTCATGCTTTAGAGACTTTAAAAACTGAAGTTTAGAGTTCATAAATTCGGCTTCAAAAAACAATATTCTAAAATAAATCCTACCAATGCCAAGTAATTTAAATACATGACAGATCATGTCACTTTGCTGTTCTCAACAATAAACTAGCACAGTGTATTATGGGTCTATTAATTTCAGATTTAATATGCATAACAGAAGGAACTTGATTATTTGACAGAAATCTACAGAAAAATGGAATGTTATTGAAAATCAGATAAAGATTTGAATTTTAAAATTTTTGTACCATATCATACAATTAGAGCACTCACAATATCTGTTTTTGAACAAGTAAACATTTGTGCAGAGAAGTGAGGTGGCAGGCTTTGTAGATTTGGATTTTAAAGTTTATTTTATTCGTTATTAGCTATAGCACTATATACAAGTTTATGGCTTTCAACAAACTGCCATTGTTTGATGTGCTGATAAGTTTATCATCTAAATTCAGGCAAAATAAGGTTCAGTACAAAATAAGATGAGAGAGCAACTGCAGTATTTCATTGTCACATGGTGAGACAAAGATGTAAAATAATCAACACCAATAAAAGTCCCTTTCCCTCTGCAGTTCTTACTGATGCAAGTTTTAAAAGGAAGGAGAGGATAGAGGCATCATGGATGAGTTCAGAAGCAAAGACCCATACAGGGAGACAGTAAGAGAGATGTGCCTGGGACATGACTTTGACAAAGTCAGAGCTAGAAAAATACCTGTTTGGTGTTTTCTTTTTTTTTTTTTCTTCCCTGTTGTGTACAAGCACACAATCTGCAAAACTACGTTGATTTGGAGAGGTTGAAAAGTTTCTCAAAAGAACTGTAATTGATTAGTTGGGAGGCGAGAGGAGAGGAGATGTCATAACAATCCACACACAAAACAATGGCTTCCATGAGGAGAAAGGAAACAACAGTTCGTCACCTCTCCCAAGGAAAAGAGACACAAGGATGTGTTTGAACTGAAGCAAGTGAGATCAAGGTTACACAACAGAAAAAGCTTCACCACAGCCTGGGTAGTGAAGCGTTGCAATAAATTATCAGGGGAATTTGCAGAATCTTCATCCCTGGAGGCTGTTAAGTGTGTTGGAAAAATAACTCCCAAGAACGATGCGTGCACGGGCAGTGCCCTTGCACCGTTCCAGAGGTGCTGGCCTCCTGGGATGGCTCCTACACTTTTCTCCCGCTCTGTGACTGCACACAGCTCTGTGAAGCTCACAGAGCACAAAGAAAGAACCACCTCAAAATCCTAGAGCATTTAATTCACTCTTATCTAAATAGCACTTAATATTTTTTAACTCGAGATCACTTTTGTTTGAAATGTATTTAAATTTTTTTTAAAGCTGCAATTTTAAACATACAGGAAAGAAATTCATTTCTGGCTCAGGTTAGAATTATAATAATAATGACTGCTGTAAAACTACTGTAAAGCTTTCAGCTTGCCAACAATTTTGAGAAGCTTTTTTTCCAGGTTAAGCAAAACTGTTCTCCTCCCACCTTCTACTCCTAGTCCCAACGTTCATGTTTGCATGCAAACAAACCTAGCAGTCAAGTAATTTTTCCTCTGAAGAAAAGCATGAACTAAGAGAAAAGGAGGCAAAGGCAAAGAGGAACATCCCTAGGGTCCCTGAGTAAGAGCATCAGTCGCCTGGATTAGATATAGGGCTGAAGCAGAGGACTGAAAAGGGTTTTGGTGAGAGACTGAGCAGCACTGTAGTATCCAACAAGAAGATTTCTGGGGATGCATGTAAGGTATTATTTGTTTATTTCGAGGAAGAAGGAAGGATAAAAGATGATGATAATCAGGGTAAGTGAGAGGAAAGAATCAAAGGGAAGAATGCGTGGGATGAAGTAATTTTCACAGAAAGCCAGTAAGATGAGAAAGGAGGAGAGAAGCAGTCTCTGAAATCACAGTTGTTCACAGAGTAAAGGTTCAGGGGAAGCGAATGAGCTGGAATGGGGTCAAAAAGCGCATTTACTGGTGACAGAAATGAAACCACCAAAAAAAGAACTTGTGAAGAACTCAGTAGAGGTGAGGTTGAAAGAATTGTCTTGCCTCTGTAGAAGTTTATTAAAGTTGGTAAAAGTTGAGTAAAAGGCACACCCTGGTAGCAGCAGCACCAGTAACTTCTGCAAAGACAGAGCAGAAAAGACTAAAGTGTTTTGAAGCTAGAGACGGAGGACAAGCAGAAGAAACTAGGGCTATGACACAAGAGATGTCACTCTGGGAACAACGAACTTGGTTACATCTGATATCGTGTCAGTGCCCTCAAAGATAACTTCAGAAATGCTTGCTAGTATTAAACATAAAACCAGCTGCAAGCCAACACTTTTTTTTAATGAAGTGTCAGTCCTTATTTATTTAATATGTTCTGTAGAGTGAAGTTTATTAGCATGGTCAGTTGTGGGAGCAGGCTAAAGAGGACAGAGAGGAAGAAGCATAACAAGTTAACTGGAATTCTCCTCCTAGCTCTCCAGAGCGGGACACGTAACAACAGGCTATCTCAGTGCCTGCCCTCTGCCAACAGAAAAGAGAGGACGTTTGGGGAAACAACGTTACGTATTAGTAAACACGTATCTATATGACTTCAGAGCTCATCCACTGCATTGGTACCATTTTTGGTACCAATTTCTTAGGAGATTCAGGCTCCACCAGCCTGAGAAAGAAATATCAAGGTATACAGGGCTTTATACAGATAGCGCCTGCTAGCAGTGGTTTCTCCAGTACTGCCTGCAGTACAAAGCAGCATCTTTCAAGTGCAGCTCTTCTGGTGTATTTGGCTTTGCAGGTAAAAGTTTTACATCTTGAGCACCTCCTGGATAGATACACTGTCAGCCAGTGCTGGTGTCATATGGTGCTGGCTTCTGTAAGGGTGGGTGTAATGCCAGCCTTTTATTAAACAGCAGTCTAATGAGGTTCCCATTCTAGAAACTGTGCACAGTTTAACTGAGGATGCTGGAGGAAGAAATCTAGAGTCTGTAGGTCTTTATCAAGATATAACACTCTCCTACTCACTTAAGAGAGACAGAAATTAATCCACTATTTTTTTTTTTTTTTAGATGAGAGGAGACTGCCAACAGCAGAAAGAATCATGACTACCATTTCCTGTTTTGGAAGTCCAAACCCATGCGATTGTGTACAATACTGCCCTCACAATCCGTGCAGCAGGAAGGCCAGAGTTTGGGAAGTAGCTGCTTGAGAAAGATCTTAGGGTTTCTGTAATTTAAAACTGCTGAGGCTCAAACTGTGAGTATTTTACAAGACAGTTCTGCTGCTGCTACCCTTTTAGCATGAGTCATTTTCTAGACGACCTTTCAAGCCAGCCAAGAACTGAACATCACCTGTTAACTATGTGTTTCCTATTCACTCTGCCTGACTCAACACTGTGGATGACCAAGTCTGACTGGAACCTCATTGAATTATGAGGCGAGACACGAGTGAAAGCTAGAGCTTAGATGTATCTTTTGCTGTTGTATAACTACCTCAAAAGCTGCCAGTCTCTATCATGCAAATGTTCCAGGCTTTATCATGCTTCTATGAAAACAGGCTTAATGTCAAACCAATGTCCAGTTTTTCTGGTAAATTCTCATTTTTCTGTATTTCTGCTTCATGAAGTGATACATTTGTTCACAGAAAACAAAAACGGAAAAGAGTTCACATGCAGTTTGTCATTGTGGGGGATTTACAGTAGGTCAAAATTATGATTAATCTGTTGCTTTTTGTTTGCCATTTAGTGATGGCAGTAAACAGATTTAATGAGTCACATGCATGAACAGAAATGGACAGCTTATAACATTCAAATATGTACTAGGGAACAACATAGCAGGAGAAGAAACAAATATTGCAGTTTCTCTAGCCAGTGAACATGTCTGCAGGAGAAAAAAGAAACTATTAAAAACCCCACAATAATCTCTGCTCTGTATGTAGAGCACTTGAGATTCCTATTTCTAGGGAAATTAAACACTTGCTCTTGCTCTCCTACGGGAACCAGCGATCCTAGGAAATTTCCTAAGAAATGGATTTCCTCAGAGAAATCCTTCATTAGCTAGCACTTCACAGATGACAATGCAATGGCACAGAGCAATGAATACCGCTGTTAAGGGTGTGCTTCTGTGTCACATCACTGCGAGTGCATGTGCTGCACAGGGCATGTTCACAGGAGGGGAAGAACAGAGAAAGAACAAGCCTGAGAATGTTTTCATGGCAGCAACAGATAACGTGGTCTTTGTCACACTCCTTTTTTACTTTACTGTTTCTACTCAGCATCTCTCGTTTTATGGCTGGGGTTATTTTGGATAGAAGTGGTCCCTTTCTCAGCACCTGGATGGCCCAGGACAGCAAAAAAAAGTAGCTGCATGGGGAGCAGAAGCCTGCTGCCATTCCCAGCGCTTACCCTGAAGTCAGGGGCAAATTCTTCTGAGGGACTTGTCCTGGACTGATATAAAACCAGTGAGGAAAAGAGAGGAATCAAAACCTTTAGTTTAAAAATCCTACTGAAGACTTTACAATAGGTCCAGACCGGACAAAATTTCTATCATGCTAAACCCAGGTTCTCACCACCATTAATACTAATTTCACTTCAAGTTGAATAAAGTGGCATTTCAGATATCTTTACACACAGATTTTGAATAAATCAAAACGATAAATTCGCCCTTCCCTCCCCAAGCTCTCAGGTAATCTCAGTAGCATGATACTGTGAGAACAGAGCTTGTCTTGAAGTAGAGACTATCAGAGTTAAAAGCACTTTCAACCATGAACTTACCTGCAAGGCAAAATTCTGACAACATCATTGGGCTTGTAGCCTTCAATACAAACAGCACAGTTATCAAAGTCTGGCTCAGTTTCCTACAGGAAAGAGAACATTCATAATTTTCATTTTTTGATTTTGTCAGCTAATCACACAAATGTGACAAAGTAAAACAGTCACTGATGCATACTGCAAATCCAATAATGCATTTCAAGACAAGCAAGTCAAGATTTTCAACACATTTCCAGGTGGAAACTTGCCCTGAGAAGCATGCAGATTTAGTTTGTTTGAACTTTCAGGATTTTCTGCATCTTCACAGAATCACCTTCTTCCCTCTCTACTCCATTCCAACCATAAATTGTTTACCAGTATTCCTCCCCTGCCTGAAGGCCACATACTACCTAAATAAGCAACTGCCATTTCTGTTCAGCCTCATTGTCCCAGTGGTCTGCAGGAATCCTCAATACAGAGTTTCATTTGGTAATGAGCAAGTTGAAAAATTACCTTATCACCTTTCCTGATTGTTCTGACTTGCAACTTGCTGATTGCTTTCTTTGCAGCATCTCCAAGCCGGCGCTGTAATACAAAATTTGCTCTTAAGCAAAGAGTATCTCTTCACGCAGAAATCATCAACTTTTCTCCCTAGGCTTCTTAATAATCTGAAGTGACTGTACATGAAACAGGACAGTGCTGTATAAATATAAACAGATGAGGTCAGTCATGCTGTTATTCAGAATAAGGGCACAGTAGGTATTCTAGACTTGCTGGAAACCCACAGCCAAAGAGGCAAAGCTACTCTAATGCAGTTCCAGTGGAGACTGCACGTGGGCCCATTACGATGCTATACTATAGCACCCTGACTATTCCAGCGAGTAGCAATGTGTGTAACACGTCCACTATTTGGGTATCCTACTTCTTCCCTCTCTTTTTTTAATGACACTTGTAAAAAATACATTATTAAATGAGGCCTGGGCTAGTAAGAAGAGTGAACTCTGGACTAAAGATTCAGAAGGTCTTTATTCCTATGTTGTTCCGGAACCAGTTCATGATCTTCAGCAAGAGTAAGTGCCAAAAGTGATCTGTTAATTTGTTAACCATGAAAAACAAAGCATCTTCTCTGCTGTTCTCTTTTCCTAAATAAAAATGAGGCTAAAGCATCTGCAGTTTCTTACAGGTAAAGCACTATACAGCCCTGCAGTCACATCCTATCGACACTGAACTGTTTCCTTTCATTTGCCTTTCTATCTTTCCCTCCAGTGAACCATGAATTGCTTACCACGTGATGTTTCTGACTGTTCTCCCATATTTCCAAAACACTATTACTGTGCTGGCAGGGTCACAGCCACTCAGGATTAAAGTATATAATAACAGCCTGACGCAAAACACCCTGTTCTCAAAAGCTGAAGATGGAGGTGCCTGCCTCTTGCAAGAGGCTGAGAACATTGTGGGGCAGCTCATACAATCACTGCATAGCAGAGTTACCTCTGCACCCTGTGCTGTTGAGCTTGTGCCTCTATCAGTCCTCCAAGGACTTGGCTGTTCCCTTCTGCTTACCCAATGACGAGGCCATCTGGAGACAGACTCACAGGCTTGAAAGGTCTTTGAGAAGTCATGTACTCCCACCCCCTGCTCAAGGCTGGGTCAACTTCAAAGTCAGAGCTGTGTCCAGTGAGTTTTGAATATCTCCAGGAAGGGAGATTTCACAACCTCTGTGGATAATTTGTTCCAGTGCTTAACCACTCTCACAGTCTATTTTTCTTTTCAAAAAACATACAAACGGAATTTCCCTTGCTGTAATTTCTGACCATTACCCTTGTCCTTTCTCTGTCCACCTCTGAGAAGAGTCAGTCTCTGCCTCTTCTCCAACCACCCATTATGCAGCTGAAGGCTGCAAGCAGAGCCCTGCCTCCTCCTTTGCCCCTCTCCCAGTTTAGCAAGCTGAGGTCCCTCTGCCTCTCCTCACAAGTCATGTGCTCCTGTCCCCAGACCATACTGGTGACCCTCCTCTGGCCTCTCCCCATTTTTTTCATGCCTTTCTCGTACAGTTTCATGCAGCAGCATCTACCCTGATGCCTTCTTGTCAGTTTTACAACTGTTCATGATACAGTGCATCCCAATTTGCCACCATTAAATGAACTAAACACTTCTCTTCCCCTCCCCTCCTCATCCATGTTTCCAGCCATATATTGTTAGATAGGAGGGCGACTTAGGAGCTTTGGTGACTCAAAAGACATTCAACTTTTTGGGCTGGGAACATCGCCTGTGCCGGAGTTCAGAGGAGCCTGTCAGCATGAAGGGTTTCCAGCTGGAGGGGGTGAGAGCATGAAGCCAAAAATGGAAGGAAGCTGGATGTAGTTTGTAAATTGAGACCTAATCACCATACAGACACGATTAATAAATTACCACTTTGTTCTTCAGATTCAATTAAAATCACTAAATTAAATTTAGAGAGTAAGCTTATTGGATTGGAAAGACATGGAAGACTGACAAAATGCACGCAATATTGAAAGCGGAGAGCAATCTCAGATCTGCCTGAAGAGGTGAAAATGATCTTGGCTGTCATACCAGATTTACATATGAGCTTTCCAGCATAACTAATTATTACATGTGAGGGAGTAAATTGTAGTTATACAACATTTTTTTCTATGGTACATTTTTCTCACAGTCTCCCTTAAATAGAGAGATCAGATCAGAGTTGGAAACATTTCTTGCCAGCTATTTGTTTCTTTAATGTAAATCAAAGACAGACTGATAACATACAGCAAGACAAGAGCCATTATGTCCCGCTTCAGGAATTGCTTGTGATATGTTTTTATCATTATTATTACTTAAACTAATGAAATGTCTCAGTTCTTTTTTGCACGTTCTTCAAGGGGAAAGGACATGATTAAAGACTCATGTACATCTTTGATCTGCTTGTTTTCATGTTTGCTTTCTCTTATCTATCTTAAATAGACAAGTTCATGACTTACATGCAAATGAGAATAATTTAGTTTTTGAAAGAACAGGAATATCTTGGAGTAAAGTCATACTTTCAAAGGACTCTTGCATTTGAATGAAAGGCACGCTATCACTAACCAATGATTTCCCCTAAAAGATAAGAGGCATTACAATAGTTTAAGAGTTTAAAGTGAGGCTTACAGATTTATGATCATAAATCTCATGATCTCATTAGCAAGGCTGCAGCATTCAGTACTGGGCTGGAAGGAGTTAAGTGTATCAGACGCAGTGGTCTTGTGGAGATGGTGATACTGGTTAGAAAGAGAAGACAGTAGCATGGAAAGCATCTGAGGAAGTAAATGACCATAGATGCTGTGGAAGAGAAATTACGGTAAGTGCTTCTCTCTTAATGGCCTTACTAAGCTACCACCTTCACAGGGAGGAGATCACCCTGTGCAGAATGAAGGGCACCATCAGGATGAAGAATCAGACCCCTCTCCTGTACCACAGAAAGTGTTCCATCATAGGAAGCATCTTCCCAAGACTGCTTCAAAGATTGATGTCTCTTTTTCAATGGCCCAAAACTCTGACTAAAAGCCACGGCCAGCAGTCTTCCTTCTCAGATAACTGCATGCCCCTCCACATGCTGCCAGTCACATACCAAAGTAGATCCTTCACTGGAGATTAACCCAGGATGCACAGGATCCTCCTCAGCCCTAGCGCGATCACTTGTTTTTGCTTTCACTGTCCTGCAAAACTTGAGGAGCCCACCTGGTTTCAAAATAACTTTACAGAAAACTTCTTCTTAACAAGAAACCAACAGGAAAAAATGACATGGAAGAAACATGGTCAACAGGTCTAACTAACATCATCTCCTTGCCATCTCCTCATCTCACGTCTCAGAGATGACAAAAAGAGAACTCTACTATTACTAGTGAAATCCGACACACTGACAGGGTTGGTGAGGGGGTGTTTTGTTTTAGTTTTGTTTTTTTAAGCCTGTGTCCTGGCTGTTACAGAGCTGAGACAGCAATCCACATTTTGCTGAACTATCTCCAGGACTTGTCATGTAATTCCAAACCTATTTCAATTAGCTCCGCAACCTGACGTCTCTTGAGACAAACAAGAGACTGTTTTTGACAAAGTCAAAAACTTTGACACAGTCTTTGACAAAGAAACACTCTCATCTTCAGAAGGGCTCCGGGAACAAGCCACTGAGCAAGCGGATTGCCTATTCTTTCCTTACACAAATTTATCCTCTTCATATCAAAAGGGTATATCATCAGGGCAACCACCTGGACACCTTGAAAGGTAGGGAAAAAAGAGAGGAGGCCTTGAATTTTCACCCATGTGAATATTACTACCTATATTCTACTTCCACACGTACCATACAGTTACCTGTGCTGCTCTTAAAAAGGAAATGTATTAAACCCAAAACTGAAATCTAACCATATTTGTAGCCAACACCCTGGCTTCAGGTGCACAAGCCCATAATGGAAGACAGTTTTGTGCTCCCCTGACTTAATTCCCATGACAAGATTGGACGAATAGGCCAGGACATTCAGCAAGAAACATCCTTGAAGTTCTAATTCTTTGCTTATCGAAATCAGGCACTTAACTGGGGTGAGCTGTGTCTTCCTACTGGCACACGCACCTGGATTTCGCACACATGGTGAGGAAGAGCAGTGGCTGCAGATGTATGTCCAGGTTTCACCTCACTGGAGAGAAATGATTCCAGGAGATTCTGCAGTCTTTCTAGCTGCCTCTCTCACTAGCTAGACTCACTGCTTTCTTGATGGGTAACTAAATCGGTTCCTTTTGGATTTACTGCTTGATCAGCAACTTAAGCTGTGTGCAAGAAGGGAAGCAGACCTGGAAAGGAGGGTCACCATGTAAGAGAGGACAAGGAGGCCAAGATGGTTATGAGGCTTGACAAAAGGACACACCATATTTTTCACGAAAGGAAGACATAGTTGCAATGGGTCAGCTTGGAAGAGGCAAAATGGAAGATGACATCAGGAGACTTGGAGTGACCAAGGAAAGATGTTCAGAAATCTTGCTTTCATGTAATTGTGCAACACCCCTTCTGCTTGGAGATAATGGCTTTTTCTGCCAATCATATTATGCACTCAGCCACACTGTCCCATTCCCTCAGCAAAGAGCTCAGACTACAAATCCAGAGGAGGCTGAACTGCTCCTGGTAACAACTCCAGTAGCAGCCAAACCTAGGAATGGCATACCTGACAGAGGTTAACAGAAAGGTAGGCACAGTTTCTTATTTGACACAGAAAACATAGGTCCTCAGAAGCCCTTGTTTTAAAACTGTGGGATTTTAAACAATTCAGATATCAATATGAGTTTAAGCTTCATATTTTTAAAAAAAATTTATTTTCACTGAAGTCTAATAAGTAAGTAATTTTTTCGCACTTTCAGAACAGGGCAGTTGGTCTGCATAGTTAGAATTTATTGCATTGCGAGGTAGGAACTAATAGCACAACTTTCTCTGAACAGGCCAGCTGGCTCCCTCTTCATCTGATGCTTTGTTTATCCAAACATTTCAACCTTTGGATAAACTTTAGCCTGCATACATAAAATAAAAACAGAAGGCAGCATCTTTCCTAAAGTTGGCCAGCAATGAATGTGCTTACAACACATGCAAGGCTTTCCAACTAGTAAGCACAATACCTTCATACAGACAGACACATGCAAGTTAAAATGGGAAAAGCTTTTGAGCGCAGTGACAGAAGAATCTTGCTCCAGCAAAGCAAACACAAACATTTTCCTTGTATATATCTGAATATCCAAGATATTAACATAGGACTTTGTGATCCCACCCTTGTGCTACAAGAAAAATCTGTTAAAGGAAACAAAAAAGCCAAGTGGAACTTTAGGGGAAACAGAGAGCAACCCTCATGGAAAGGACAAGAGCAAGATGCGCTCTCTGAATGACCTACATCATGAATTCCTTTGCCAGGACTAAAAGAGAAAAAACCCAAAGCAACTCATTTATGCAAATGGTCAAGCTTTGTCTGTATAGCACTACCATTTTTCATATGAAAAGAGCTAATAAAGAGAAAAAAATAAAAAAAAAAGTACATGAAGAAATTCTAGTTTGCCCCATATTACTGCAGCAAAAAAAAAAAAAATTGCTTAGGAGGCATGCTTTCCTATTCTTCTGAAGAAGAAAATTAGCATAGTAACAAAGTTATTAAAACCTCTGCACAGTACAATTGCTTGTGCACATGCTAGTCTAGTTCAAACTTTGGAAAGAAAACACTGAGAAGGAAATCTGCTTGACCGTATAAATCTACCTGTTCTAAACTACAGCACAGCACCTGAATAAGCTTCTTGTTTTGCTGGGTTTCATGTTTATGTATGTCTATTTACACCGCTAATCCGCCTGCATAATTACTTGATTGAAGGGACTCTTACGGTACTCACATACATAAATTAGGCACACATGTGCTTTTGCAGCCAAAGCATCTAAAAATTATCACAGCCGTTACAGTCACAGCGAATCTGCTGCCAGTGATGTTCAAATTCCAGCTGGGATAGTCTCATTCTTGCTATCCAAAATTTCATACTGTATATTTAAAAGGAAAATACATTCATTCTGTCTGTAAATACAGAGCAGCTGCTCTCTCTCTCCGAGGATGCCTGAATTTCAATTGGGGGGGGAAGGATCCCCATACGTTAAGTACACATCACTGAATGTGCAGCAGTACTTTTCTCTACAAGATGATTATGAACGCTCTCAGTTTTACTTCTTCTGCACAGCAAGCAAGGCAACCCTCCCCCTACCCTGACAGTAATTTATTAAGGGTCCAGAAGCATCTCTGAATTACAGTGCATTTTTTCCCCTGCGGTAAAATGGTTATCTCCTCGGATTTCATACATTGATAACATTTTGTACTGTACCATTAGAATGAAATGTAGAAGCCTCAGCTTCACAGTTCTGCTGATGCTGGGATAGTGCATCCAGTCAAGAAAAGATTAAACTTATTATTATCATTGCTATTATTATTCACTGCTGAACTACAATAAAGATGAACAGTGCTTTATAAATACAGAAGGCCTGAGAACCTAGGGCTCATTCGCACTGCTGTTGACTTCTCTCCAGCTCTATAGGTTTTTATTTGTTCTATGTGTTCTTTAACCACAAATTCCCAATTTTCTCAAATTTTACTTGAAAGCTGAATCCCACGGAGATTTTTTGGAAACACAAACAGCCCTTCCAGCACTGCTCACCTGATTTCTGTCTCTGGCATTTGCGTAGCGGAATCGCTGGATGTAATAGAACACCAGCCACGCCAGCGAGATGATCATCAGCACAATGAAGGAGATGGAGACGAACACTACAGAAGTCCGGCTGACGTATTTCTGCAAGTTGCGTGTCCCGATGGTTATGTACATCATCACAGTAATGTTCCTCTCCAGGAGGCTCACTATCCCTTTCCCTTTGGGTTCAGGAATCATTATTGCTACAACATCCTCTAGGCCTGTCAGACAGGAGAGAGAGAAAAGAAACTTCAGTAAAACAAGTGATCGCCAAAAACCAAAACAGTAAGAGAAAAGCTCCCCTTTGTCCCGCTCTCCCCTCCTGCTTACCAAGAGGTAAGTCAGATGGATCTGATGAATGTTTCAAATGGAACCAGTTACACAGTATGTTTCTATAAACTAATCTTGGTGAGATATGTAAAATGTGTTTCATGGGCTGACATAAACAGATTTCCAGTACAATCCAGACCATATTGCTGTAAGCACTGCAGAAAGGGAGACATGCTGCAGCCATCCTTCCATCCAACACTCCATATAAATTTATCATAGCCCATTTTGCAGGATCACAAGTCTGTCAGAGAAGCCCCATCAAACTCTGTGTTCAGATCAGAAATACTTTCAATCACAGATCTCCACACAGTTTCATAGCCCGAAAGCATCAAAGCAATACTGCCCTGGCCAGGGGCTGGCAAAGCAGCAGCATGCTGGGACAACAGCAGCTCGACGTGTCCCCAGCTCACCCGCTGTCCCATGCCGCTGGAGGCTCCCATGGCCTGAGCCCACGCAGACCTCTGGGAGCCGCTGCCGAGAGCTGGACTCACCGACTAATGGAAATTGAAAGTCAAGACCTCTGTTTTATTCCACAAAACCTACTATTTCAGCCCAGATCAGCCCCCGATGCAGTCCGCAGCATGGCCCCACGAGGATGCAAGCCAGCACAGCTGAGGCGGCAAAGGGGTGTCCACTGACATGATGAGGCAGGGAATTCCTCGAGTCCTGTCAACCTTTCTGAAGCCACCACCCTGTGAAACGGACCCTCCACCAATCTATCAAGCCTCGACTCTGCATCCACTTTCCTTTCTGTACAGTGCTGTTTCATTTTACTTGCATCATTTGCTGCTGAAACTATGTTCCTTTCGTAATTTTATGTCTTCTACTTACATGACAACTATAGCCTGAAATTATCTGGGATTGGACAGCTTGTTAAATGACTTTTCTTTATAAATAAACTATCACTGCTTTATGGCTTAATATTAGGGTTATTCTGTTCTTCCACTTCACAAGATAAGTATGTAGACAATTTTTACACCTAAGCTATATTTTGCAGTAGTCCAATCCCAATTGCACAACCAGCTAAGGACAAACAGGATGTATTAACATAGAAACATGCTAGACACAGCAGCGTATGAAATGACCACAAACTGGCATGTGAGAAGAAACGTACAAACTGGGAGTGTCAGAAGTCAGAGATGATGCTGGGGGGTGTGTGTCAGAAATTCAGGGGAAATGCCAAGAAATCAGCCAGCATGTCACTAACCCCATGGCTATCTGTATTTTGGCTGTGGCAAAAGGACAAAGTGCTGCCTGCCTTGGGACACTAGTGGCGATGGGAAAGGATCGCTTGGATGTCAATGGAGATGTGAGAGGGCAACTTAAACTTCCAACTGCATCCCCCTTCCAAGCTGATATCCAACATGAGCTTCACCAGTGCAGCACTGTGCCCTGGTCCTTATGGTCCAGCTCAGACATTTGTCCACCAAAAACTCCTGGGAGGTATAAACCAGGTTTTCAAAGGTGTTTAGATGCTGAAGACCAGGAGGTGTCTAGCACGACTTTGGTTATACTAAAGCAGGCAGGTGGGTGGCATTCAATGTAAAAAGCTAACCGTGATGGAGACTTTATCAAATTCTCCGGGATGCCTGGATCAATTGAAGGTACTGAAATAGCTGTGACAGACTGTTGCTACTCACACACAAAATCTGCTGCAAAGCTGGGAACTGAACCGTCCTCTCCCAAGTCTTGGAGTAGAAGAGCAAACTGCAACACCCTTCATCTCATGAGATTTTCCATCATAACACTTTCCTGATTATGAACAGAGCAGTCAATGAATGAATAGGGGGAAATCAACAGTTTGGCTGAGTCAAGAGTTTTAGATATCCATGATAGGAAATTTAACCTTTCTGCTGATCCTCTTCATTAATCATGTTCAGCTATTTCCCTTTATTTGCCTAGTAAGAGCTCACCTTCAGCAGACAAGACTAATCTACTTTTGCAACTCTTCTGGTACCTGTTTATTACAAAAGGCTAATGCAAAAATTACCCTAACAGCCTAAGGAGAATTTGCCAAGTCTCAAAGTGGCCGAGAAGGGCACTGGTGTCATGCCAGTAATTTTCCTGCAGTCAATAAGACAAATTGTCTGGAGCAGTGCTTAGCTGTCCACATGTCTGCCTTTGTTCTCTTCCCTTTTTTTAGAGAAAATAAAAATTTTAAAATCACTCTACAAGAAAACCAAACCAACCACCTCACAAGCAGGCAAAAAGAACCCATAGTGAAAAATCCCACAGCCAAAACCACTGAAATTAATTTCATCCTCTCCTGTCAAAAGCCACCATTCTGACCCACTCACTTGTCCAGTACAGACTTCTAACATCATCTTCAGTAGAGTTTGGGACAATGCATGAATGATGTTACCTGAAAGCCTATAAAAATGGGAGATACAGACAAAAAGAGTTTCAGTGGAAAATACAGGTAGTATCTTAACTGTTTAATTATCCTGAATCTTAAATTTCTTTAAACACCTTAACCATATGTTTAATTATGTTTAATTCAACTGAATATAGCTGAGTATAATTCTGGAGAATGGTAAACAGTAGGCACAGGCCGGATATGACATGTTGCAAACAAATAAACATGTTCAGTTGTTCAATTATGAAATTAACATTTTTGTAATAACATAAAAAAGCACCCCACAGTAATGTCCTATCTGTCTTTACTGTTAAAGTATTGAAAAAGAGAGAAAAAGATTTTGTGATCTCCTGCATAAATTTAACCTCATTCCTGTTTTTCATTACCTGCCCTTTTTGATTAAGCTACAATGCAGCTTTCTGGCTTCATTTCACAGTGGAAACATGACTGTTTTTGAACTGGAGTGCAGCCACACGCCCCTCTTGTCTGCTCTCTCCTCCTTACCTCTCTCTGCCAGGATGGCCCTTGGTTCTAGGGCCTTCTAGGATACTTTAAAAACCACAAGATAGTAAGTAAACTGCCATGGACATAGGCAAAGTACAAGAGCATTTAGAAATGCAAAGTAGAAGACACAGCTATTGCAAGAGGAAAGCAGCTGCTTTTATTTATTCAACCCCTTAATATATTCAAATTGCAGGCTATCTGGTTATTTTCTTGGTAAACATTACCATTTGTAATGAAGCATTCTTGGAAAAAAAATAACTGAATCAGCAACAAATAATAACCATTTTTTTTCCAAACATTTTAAGTTTATGATAATTTCTCTAAGGCAGTATAGAGTATGCTATCTGATCGATCAAGTCATTAAGCTAAGTTTTAAATCTCAAATATGCTTAATACTGAAAAGAAGATCGAAAAAAAGAGAAAGTGATTAATTTCCCTTCTCACCCTTATACAACAAAATGTTTGTATTATCTCTGTTTCAGTATCTAAATGGCAAACAGGAAGCTCCGACATACATGAAGACTACACACATTAAAGAGGAGAAATAATGTAACGAGACATCAACGTCAGAGATGCACTTCTCCGCCCAAGGACACATTTGTACAACAGACTTCACAGAAGAGGAAGTATCTGGTAATATATGCTGATGCTCCTCTGGTGAGTTAAATGTTAACGATGCCTTTCATTATACACATCCACAATGGTAATGGCATTTGGTGGCACACTTGTTACCCAACACATTTCTTTTTCAGGCCAAGATTAATGCAGATTTTGAGATGAATTTTTAAGTAGCTGTCAGGATGAATCACAGATTCATATATCAAAGGTATTCCAGCTGCAGCAAATGGACTTTTTTTTGTCTTCTTTTTTGGGTTAGGAAACATTATCAGTGCTCTCTCTTTATAAGCCAATGACAAAACAAGTAAGGTAGAACTTACAGGCATTTGGGATGATTTAAGTGACTTTAACTTGCGAAGTGTACTCGCCTGATCAAATAATTCTGGGTGGAGGAAACGTGCTGCTGGTTCTTCAGGCAGCTGTTCTGCTTCAGGGCTCTGCATCCCACGTCATTACACCAGAGGGTCATCAGCACGGCTGTTGGCGGGCGCTGGGGCATGGCTGGCTCCAGAGAGGCCATGCTGAAGAGCTGCGGACAGGCTCATCTTATTCCCCAGTCACTGGGCCAAACGCGTAGCCCTGTGGCTAATCCATTGATGGCACAACAGCCACACCAAGCTATGGCTACTTTGCTCACTTACAAAGAGTTGCTATGGAATTAATAGTTCTTGATATACTGAATACCCTGAGCACTTTACCTTCCTGTGTGGGTCATCCTGGGGCTCCTCCTCAGACCAGATTGCAGAAGAATGAGTCCCATGGGCTAACAAACTGCTTACAG
>NW_010230498.1:42556-102712 GCF_000690775.1 Eurypyga helias
GGGAGCCATTACTCACTCTCCTACTCTCTTGCTTGTTCACTCCCATACACTTGCTAACACCTTCTCTGACTCCTGCGTTAGCTGCTTTGCTAACTCCTGTGCTGGCTCATTCGGGAGGGAGTTGGTGGGTTTGTTTAGTTTTCCCGGTCGTGCTGTTGCTGAGAGGGTTCACTCGGAATCTGCTGCGATAGCTCTTGGGCTCTCTGGCTCTATCTCTCACTTCTCAACACCTGGGTGTGCACGGGTCAGTGGGTGGTGAGCAACCGTATCACAGTTGTATCATTATTGTATGGTATGTTTTATTTCCTATTATTTTAATTACTTATTATTAGTAGCACTTGTATATATTAATCTAGATCTAATTAGTAAATAGTTCTTATCGCAATTTTACGAGCTTCCTTATTTCTTTTTCCTCCGATTCTCCTCACACCTGGGTGTGCACGGGTCAGTGGGTGGTGAGCAACCGTATCACAGTTGTATCATTATTGTATGGTATGTTTTATTTCCTATTATTTTAATTACTTATTATTAGTAGCACTTGTATATATTAATCTAGATCTAATTAGTAAATAGTTCTTATCGCAATTTTACGAGCTTCCTTATTTCTTTTTCCTCCGATTCTCCTCCTCTGCCGGAGGAAGGGAAGGGGATTTGTGAGAGCAGCTTCGTGGTATTTTGCTAGCCAGAGTTAAACCACAACAAGAAGGAACCGTGGAGTGAGGGGAGATGGAGAGGCAGTCTGTAGCAGAGCCACATGCCCTCCGTCATGAAGCGGCAATTAAGTCAGAAAGTGCCTCCAATGGCGAGATGCGCACTGGGAAGAACACCTGGAAGAGCCTCCTCAAACTTTCCTGCTCTCCACAGTCCTTGGCTATGGAAATAATGTTTCAGCTAGAATATTTTTATGCAAAACTGCAAACTTTCTAAAGTGTAATGATCTGTTCACTGGTGACGGAAAAAGACAGACTTCAGTTCTCTAGAAGTGGCTTTTGTAGAACAAATGAACAGATTTTATGGCCAGAAGATATAGGTAAATTCTCCACCTCGGCCACTGGCTGCGCTAACAAACCCGTGATATTTCTTGATTATGCTCTGTCCAGTTTTGATGGAAGCTCTAAAAAGTGGAATGTTTCTGACACACTTTAGAAGAGATGATTTAATTCTTCATGCTTGGCAACTGCCAGAAGTCAGTTAGAGAAAAAAATTAATTAAATTGTTTGGATAAAATTCTGATTTGGGAGGCATACAGAGTCTTCTTGAATATATCCTAGCAGGTCATAAATAATAATTTCTCTTATGTTGTACATCAAAATCAAGTACTAAAGTATTTCCTTTTACAGATCTTGCAAGTGAAAACTCAAACACTATTTCAGAGTTCAGAAATTGCCCTGATAAAAAAGCCAGTTTTCAGTCCTACTCAGAGACCAGGAACAGAAACCTCACAGGAGAGTGCAAGAAGAACCTAAGCAACTCTTACTTTACTTCTTGAAAAAGTAATTTCATTTTTAAGAATCAATTTCAGTAACTAGCAACTATTGGAAAAAAAGCAAAACAAACACAGATGTGAAAAACCTGACAGCCTCCCATGCCCCACTCTGGAACACCCTCCCCAGACTCAGCCCGTGGTTTGTGGGTGCTGCCAGCCCCACAGAGTGGGAGCCAATTCAGCGGCGGCACTTCCTGTGAGCTCAGCACCGCTCGCTCCGCACAAGGACGTACTGTGCTGCCAAATCGTGCCAGTGCTTCCCTGCTGTAGCACCAGCTGCTGCCTGTGTCTGTGTGAATGGATCTGATGCTATGATCTGGATGATGTGTAATGTTCTAAAGCAAATTTGGAGCAAAGCACAGACATTATTTTTTAAAGAATACTGGGTTTTTTTCCTACAGAAGAGCAGCTCAGCTGAAAAATTAGTACTGAAGAGAATGAAAAGGAATCCATGGTGACGGTGCTGTAGTTGTGATTGCCTAAGCTATAACCAAGAATGGTCTGCTGGGCTATTAGAAGATAGTATCATTTGCTACAGACCTTGTTCTCTTTGGAAATACTATTGCTTTATAATCGTGTCTAGTTTCTTTGCAATGAAATTACATGTGAAATTGTATGGCAGGGCATTTCAATTAATTTTAATACCATGTAGATTGTTCTAGTATTTTCATAGTTGTAACAAGGGTTCAAAATATTTAGGATCATCCAATGTGAGTTCAATCTCAGCTCTTCTGTTCTATATGGTGCAATTATAAATTCACCAGAATATCATCTGTTACCTGTTTTCTCCTTTAAAAATAAAACACAGGCTTAAATTAAGTTTTTGTGAACTCAAAAATTACTTTTGGAAACCAAAGCAATATTTTAGAAAAGCTGATTCCTGAGTTTCACCCATTTCAGAGAAACAGCAGTGTAGTATTGTTAAAACAACATCCTAGACTTTTACATAGGCCAACTGGGAAGCACTACTGGTAAGAGATCAAACTGGGTAAAAGGACTGTTTCCTGCAGGAAGTTGTCTTTATGGGGCATTGACGGCATTGGTCTCAAATTGAAGCATCAGTAAATGGGACCTCAGAAAAAACTGGCAAAGAGAAGAGCAATATATAGTGAGTGACAGTAATACATAGTCAGTAAATCATATATCATAGATGAAATGACTACAACTGCCATCTAATCTCTTGCATAAACTGTCTCATTGCCAGAGGACTAGAAAGGACATCAACTTCTAAGGAGGTTTCATAACAGATATGGGCAACTACAGATCAGGGTGTCCAAAGTTATTCAGTGAGGTTCCACACCAAAGACTCTTCAGCAAAAAGTGGCTCTGAATAAAACAGGAAGGGCCTCACATGAGAAAAGAAGGGGTTAAAACCCAGCATCTTGGTGTTCCAAAACATCAGGGAGCCCCAGAGTACCAAAGACACCCAGGAACCACAAACTGCTGGAGGCTGGGAGAGCAATTCTGGGGAGGCAGGGCTAAAAATTCACCCTGTGTTTACGCTCTTCAGCCATTATGAGAAACACAATGCTGAGACAGAGAGACCTTTTGTCTCAATCTGCAGACTTGCTTTTACATTAACCGGGAACTGAAAGTTGTATCTCACCTGGAAAGAAGAAAGATGAAGTGAAGTCATGACAGCAAAACAACAGGGCCAAAGTCTGAGGTCTGATAATGGCAAGAAGTCCCTCTCCAAGCTGGAGTGGGGAAACCATACCCATTTCTGCAATGAGTGATGAACAAAACAGGACTGGGGCCAAGACAGTTGGTGTCTCTTGCTATTCAAAGCCACAGTGAGGGCTTGACCCAAAGCAGAAGGGTGTTTCCAGTGGGGAGGCAGGACAGTGGGTTGGTGGCTCGGAGCTGTGTACCACATACACGCACATCAAGCATTCCACTGCCATCACAGGGTATGAACAGGGGCAGAAAGCAGAGGAAAGCAGCAGCAAGATGGTAGATGCACTGCATCACCCTTTACACTGAACACCCCACGTGGGTCCTGCTGGTGGGCCCGTCCACCTCTTCTCCCAGTGCCCATCCCAGAAAGGTACTAGCATCCCCAAGGGCAAGGGATCGCTGAGTTTTTGGAAAGGATTTCACGCTACAGTGAGGGAAGGTTGCAGAAGGCTGACTACCCACGTGTGGGGCCTGCAGGCACTGCCTTCCCCCAGATGCCCCTCTGCAGTAACCCCACTCTGCCTGGTGAAGAAGAGCTGCCAGCCAGCAAAGGAGAATGGGAGCGTGAGCCTTCTCTGTCCCCCCTGACAAAACTGAGACACATCAGGCAGGCAGAGCTGACCCCCTTCTAGGTGCCCAGCCCAAGAGGAAAAAATGTGCAGGGGAAGGTCAGAAGCAAAAGACAGCCTAGCAGCACGTAGCCCCACTTTTGCAGGCATCAAGCTACTGAAGTTATCAGAACACGAGTTTTCACCATATAATCTTTTTCCTTTTTTACTCTAAGGCCTTTGCTTTGCAATGACGTAGGTGCTTTCATCTCCCCCCACCCACGTTTCCAATTTGTTTTCCCTCTCTTTGAAAGCAGAGAGATATTTCCTTCAACTTATCCTCTCCCTCATTTCCCGCTTCTCCTTGGCACTGTTAGCACTTGCCTTGGTCCTCTGCCCATCTTCCAAAACATTTAGCTGTAAATCAGGTTTCCTTAAAAGGCAAATGCAGCAACCATCCCTCTCTGTTTGAAAGCAGAGAGATTATTTCCTTCAACTTATCCTCTCCCTCATTTCCCGCTTCTCCTTGGCACTGTTAGCACTTGCCTTGGTCCTCTGCCCATCTTCCAAAACATTTAGCTGTAAATCAGGTTTCCTTAAAAGGCAAATGCAGCAACCATGGAGAGAGGAGCAACACCTTTTAACTACAGAAATTTTCTAATTTGAAAAGGAAGGAAACTCTTTTACGCAAAATATTTTTTTTTCCTTAGACATCCTTTTTGTCCCAAAATGCTTTTCATTGCAGAAGCACAAATATCTAGTAGGATAATTAGGTGACCAGTAAAGAAAAAAAAGACTTACTGGTGTTAATGGCTGGCTACAGTATTAAAGTAACAGATACAAAAGTTTTCTATTCCCTCCCGAAGTGAGCAACAATAACCTCCAGCAGAGCTGCTCTCGGTTCATTTCTTTCAATGCTAAAACCAGGAGAGGCAAGATGCTTCTGGCTGTGATCTTGCCTGTGAAAAGCAGTCTCAGCCACTGCTTATTACTGTTTAGGGACAAAGAAATTTCTGTTCATGTTTTTGTAATCAATGCTGATCTTGTCAAGGCGGTAAGAGCTCAGAATATATTGACTTGCTCTGATTTTATGCAGAAACTGCAGCAAAGGAAGAAGAAGTAAAAAGCTACAAAAATCAAATTCAGCATGTTAGCTGCATTTTTCCTGGGCTTGGTTCCCATAGTGTCACCTCATCAGTCTGCTGAACTAACCAGTGCTAATAAACCAACGTGGTGTTACTTATTCACACTTAATTACAGAAAATGGACAGTTTTCCAAGGTTTCCTCAGACCCCAACCCAAAGCACATATTTTCAAGACTCTGTTATCAGGATAGTGCTTCATTATAACTACTAATCATTTGTACTAAAGCCCGCTCTAGAAATCTCCCCGGGTTTCTAAACATCTACTGTTACTGGCATATGCCACTTGTTTTTAAGTTCTCTGTTCTGGAATTTGCACTGCAATGCTTTATGGTTTTTTCATGTACAAGGTGGCCAGACAGACTCCTTCATGCAGGCCTAATAGCTAGGATATACTCCAACTCTTAGCAGAATATGCTATGGGGATAATTTATTAGTAATATACAACCTTTTCAGAGTTGTGGCAAAACAAAACCACTGTCTAAAGCAGAATCTGCTTTGCTATTGTCAGTGGAATTGTGCCAAAAGAAAATGTCTTAAATAGCATCTTACAAAGTCAGGGTAGAAGAGTACAATGCAAACACAAGCTAATCACTGTGCCTGGTGCTCTTAGAACAGGTATAAATATATTTTCATTTACAAATGGGGAAACTAGAGCAAGTGTGTTGAACAACTTGATAAAGGCTCATGGAAGAGAAGAGCAGAACAGCTAAATCCCAGCCTCATCCCCAACAGGCAAGCAGCACCAATATTCCTCCAAAAAGGCAGGAATAAGCAGAACGGCTGGAGCTGCTCATGTCTTCCTTGGATACAGAGGCAGGGCTCAGCACAGCCCTGTCTGCCCGAGCTGCATTTCCCTCTGCAGGCAGGCAATTCAGCAAGAGTTGGTACATGCCGTTGTTGTCCACTCCCCATCTGGGGACACGCATGCAGAGTTTGCTGCTACACCCCTGCTTTAAACCTTCCTCCCTTCAAACTATGGATCCCCCCCCAGGTAAGCCCCTATTGGGGTGAATCAGGTTGCTTGCAGTCAGTATGGCATACAAACAGCAGGCTGATGGTACTCGAACAGCTTAGGAAGGCAGTACCCCTCGCTGTTCATGACTGCTCCCACAACACCGCACGGGGAAGTGCCGATGGCCAGGAGAGGCTTGAGCTGGTGAACCCTGGCAAGAAGCACAGCTTCCCGCTGCCAACACCACTCCAGTTACCTCTAGCACAGCCAACTGCAGCTGGGACCTGCAATTTCTCCTTCCAAATTTTCATCCCATACCTTGACAATACATGAACATATCTGATAGAAATGCAACTTACAGGTATGCAAAGATACATGGAATACTCCAAGATAAAAATCAGGGAAACAAATTAACAACAGTGGAAGTAACTAGAGCTATGGTTTGCATAATTAGATAACTTGTATGGAATTATGTCCTGATAAGAGTTATTTGCTGTTTGTGTTTTGCAAACTTAATGGACAAAGAATATTGAAAAAACACTGAAAATTAGGAAGTAAGTATGAGACTATATACAGAAAAAATGTAGCCATTATTATACAGATTAATAACACATTTAATATAAATTTAGAGACAGAATCAGTGATTTTTCTGATGTAGTGACAGATCCTGCCCCTTTACTCTTAACTTCAGAGAAAGCATTAAAAAAATTTTAGGGGCATATGCAAAATAAATATTTGACCCTGGAGAGTAAAGTATCATTAGGAACAAGCCATTGGAAAGAAGGGAAAAAAGAGAGGGAAAGACACATGTGGAAAAATCTCATTTCAACTGAAATGCATGTGTTCTAAAATGATGTTTCAAACACTTTCAATGCAGCTGAAAATACCTCTTAAACCCATGAGGCTTCATCTAAAACTCTGGCTGAAAACTATTCATTAAAGGAAATAGATGGGGACCAGATGAGGGTTTCTTAATTGCTGGTTGTCCTCACCGGTCCCAACGGCTGAGACTACACCAGTTCCCAGTGCAAGTCCCAACAGCTTCAGATGCACAACAGCCCCTGTGGGCTGGTGAGGCCCCCCCGCTCCCGGCACCACAGAGCCCCCATTGCAGTGCTGCTCTGACCCTGGATTTCCCTGCACCCTCCCCCATCTCCCCCAGCATCCTCTAGGCACAGCAGGTCACTCCACCAGTTAGCAGAGCTCATGCTGAAGGCCCTCAACCATGAATTATTACACAGGGACAGCTGGAATGAAGCCTTAGCTTCCCTGCAACCCCTTCTCCCCATTTAGTGCTGATCCAAGGACTGGGTGCCACAGGCTGCAGGCTGGAAGAAAGGGGACATAGTGACATGTCCTCTGCTTGGAGAGGCACCATCCTCCTGCACCTTCAAACCCGCTAGTCAGAGAGGCCTTACGGTGCATGTGTTTTCCTCCAGAGAAAAGGAAGCTTCACAGGAGCAGCCCCCAGCCATGCTTGCCTACAAGTCCCACACAGAAAATCCCAAACCAAGAGATGAAGACACCCCTGGTTGAAGCCACACGCTCCAGCCCCGGTGGTTCCGTGTGGGCCGAAGCCATTTGCGATTCAAAAAGCACAGATGACTGAAAGAGTAAAGAGCTAGAAATCAGCACAGAACGTTTGGTGTGGTTTTAAGCAAGGCTGCTGGGCATGTTCCAGTTCAAATGACCTCCAATTAGCTGGGCAAGAAACAGGTTTGGAGCAGCAATCCGGGAACTTTGTAAAATTACTTCAGGGATTTCCTCTTTCCTCACTCAGATAAAACTTCCCCTGAGGTGCAAAAACATTAACTGCTTTTATCACTCTGTGCAGGGGGACAGGATTAAAAATAACTGATAAAAACAGTGAATTAAATCAGAGCAATAGAAAGTCAATGGTGAAAATGAATGCTAAAAACAAAAGGACAAATAAGCCAAATCTCAGGCAGAGGGCCAGGAACACATCAGCAGAATGAAACAAGCCAGTTCTGAGGCAGAGTATCACCAGCACATTGCCAAACCTTCCAAAATTGCTGAACATTCCACAGTGCCGTTAGATTTTTGTGGGAGTTTTGCAGACCTCTACAACATGTGCCCTTAGTCATCTCTTTTCCAAGTTGAATGATCCCTGTCTTACTCAGCTGCTTCTCATATGGAAGCCATTCCATACCTTTGAACATACTTTCCCATATAGGGAATGGATAGGATTGATTAATAGTGGCATGTTTGCCATCACTTTTTTTTTTTTTCCTAGTTGTTGCCATCTTAAAGACTCTCCCAGGAAGAAAAGTGCCTTCAGTCATTACACTCAGTCTAAGTTGCAGCCACAAGCCTGCACCTTCGTCACCTCACGTTAGTGTCACAGGGATGCCCGATGCCACAAGTCTTTGCACCTTCTGCAAATGCAGTAGCCTAGTCTCACATAGAATTAGCCCTCGTTTGTGTTTAATCAGTGAATACAAAAAAACATGGAAATGTTCTTATTTCTCCATTTGTGTTTAATCAGTGATAACAAAATAATTCTGAGGAATACAAAGAAACATGGAAATGTTCTTATTTCTCCATTCAAGTAACTCTTCCCTGTATGCCCTCCCAACCCACTCCTTTTGGCCCAGCAACAGCCTCACATCTTGCCCGCACAGCAACCAAGCATGTCTTCTAGGTCTGCAGAGAAAGGGAAAGAAATCACCCTCCCGGTGCAGAGGCAAGGAAAGGACAGGAAACATTCAGCACAGCGTCAACTTCTTCCCTCAAAAATGTCACCCAACCCAATTGCAGGTTTCTTCACTGCCCCCAGCCTCATCAAGGCCACATACCAATTAGGGGGGAACATCTGTAGCCTCTGTTTATGAGCTATTAAGTTCTCAAATGCTAGTGACTTACTGAATTAAAGAAACAGAAATCAAGCAAACAACTCAAAATAGAGGTGGATGTGTCTTATTTCGTTTTACCTCAGACATACAGAGAAATAATAAAGTCTCCCTTGTTTCTGCTGGAGAGATCAAGTTTGCTCAATAGCCTCGTCAGGGAGACCTTCCACCCTGAGGATGGGGCAGAGCTGCTGAATCTTTGGCCTTCATTTTCAGGTAGTATGGTTAAAAGCCTCTTAAATCTGGGCACCTATTCCCCATAATGAAATAAAAAAGGTAAATCTAGCATAAATCAGACAAAAATCAGGGCAATAACATATCATTCGGATAACAAAATTCACCTCCTTTCTCAAGAAATCGAGTTTTATTTCATTAGCCTCTAACACTGTTAGTTTTGCAATCCTCCAGCTGTGCCTACAATCCCTTAGGGTAAACAACACTTAAAATGTCTAATTTAAAAAAACCCCAAACCCCAAAACAAAAAACCAAGCAGAAGATAAATGTTAGGTCTTTCCTACATTATGAACAGATATAAGCTTAACTAAAATCGGATTTTGAACTGATTTACTGAAATATCTACAACAATGCAAACCAAGCTAAAATAATTTTTAAGAACAGCCCTCACATTCTCTGAAGTTGATTTTAGAGTAAAATAAAACTCCTAAGGCCTTTTTGTACATTGTGGAAAAGGTCTGGCAGGCAACAAACTCCATTTTTGACTATGGTGTCAGGGCTTTATAAAGACAAAATTCAGTAACAGTTTGGTTTATATGACAAAAAAAAGAGAATAACAGGAATAGGGACATAATTAAGAACAATTGAGTCAGAACTGAGAACATGCCACCTGAAAACACTGTTTGTGGTGGCAGAGGGTTTACTTAGACAGGTTTATTTAGACTCCTAGATTTTTGTTTGATTTGGTTGTTTTTCCCTCCCCCTCCCTCCCCAAATGAGCTATCTTGGTGTTAGCTAATATTACTATGACTAATTCAACTGTCAGCTCTATAGTCTAAGGTAGGGATGATTTAACCTTGTCTGCTTCTGTTCAGTCTAAGTGAAGAGCTAACCCAAGCCCTGACTCACACAGCAAAAGAATGTCTGGAAGCAGCTAAATTTCTTTATTTACCATCACAGCCACCGCGCTTTCTCTGTGCCAGCCTTGAGCAGTACCAGCGAGTTGAACTGACCTGGCTAGCACCATGGATTCTGCTTTTCTGTACTTGACCCTGTCTAGAAAGAGTTGCTTCAGATCCCACCGTAAGGTTGGATGTTATTCTCCGCAGCTGCAACACCATCACCTTCTCCCTCCAGTGGTTGTAACGCAGTGGGTACATATTATCAGCTCAGAGTGCGGCAAGATGTCCAAGTCACAGAGAAAATCGACAGCAGAGCTGGGAACGCAGATCCGGTTTCCCCAACTCACCTGCACTCTAGGCTTCAAGTCCCACTTCCTGGCTCCACTAAAGCACAGGAGAAAGCAATCCAACTCACTAATGCCTCAGTGCACAGCAAAGAGTAACTTCTGACACATTAGTTCTCACACTTGCTCTGTGTAACTCCCCAACCTGGTAATGTTCCTGAGGAACACCCAGCCCAACCGTCTGTGCCTACCACAACAGAGCCTGTTTCTCCTATAAAACAGATTAACAGAGCAGACTGAATGGCAGGGGACCACCCGGTCCCCAAGGCAATACACTTTTCCCAGTACATGCCTACAAGCAAGGTAGCTTTTCTAGGAACAGGAAGCCAGACTGGGCAAACAAATAAGAGTGGAAAAAAGAAAAGTGGAAAAAAAAAGAGAGAGAAACTTGGAAAGCAATTCTTCCGGCAGGGTAACCAACCACACAGAAAAAGGGCCACATCAGGATGGAGTTCAAAGGTAACCTTGCGGGGGGGGGGGAAGGTACGATCCTGGGGTTTATAAACAGGAAACGGTGAGCAGAAGCAAAGAGCAACTAGAGGAAGAGCAGAATAATGCAACTGCTCACGGCTGCAGGCAAAGCGTTTCTGGGAGACCTGAGGAATGCCAGGAGCTTGGTTCACTGAAAACAGGACCAGGAGGTGACTTGATTATATGTGTAAACAGATCTATGTATTTATGTGTAGGTACACATGCTCTGAGTAAGAGAAAATAATGGTTAGTAAAAGGGCCTTTGCCTACCTGAAAAAAAGGCATAGCTAGAATCTATTGCTGGAGTCTCAAGTTAGTCTTTTCAAATCAGAAATATGTCACAAATAAATCACAATTTTTTAAACTGTGAGGATGATTAAACAGGGGGAAAAAGTACTTTTTTAGGGAGTGCATATAGTTTGAGCTGAATAACCTAATTCAGGCAGTGCAGGAGAGGCTGACTGACACTTAATTCTGTAGTAAACAGATCAGATTAGAAAAATACAAAAATCACTGCCATTTTTTTATATGTGCATCCCAGCTTCTCAGAAGCTTTGAAACTTAGGGGGGGTAAACATACCTGGTCTTATTTCAAATGCACTCAGCTATTAGGAAAACAAAGTTTGACAAAACATGAACTTTACTGGGTTTCTTTCCATGTGAAGTGAAGTTCAAACACGTGTTCAGTGTGTGTGTATTCAGTACAGTCACCATTACCATACTTTGGCAAATGTTACTCCCATGTACATGTGGGCTTAAAGTAACCCAAGCCCTGAAGTGAGATTATTTGATGGGACGTTCAAGATCACCAGACGTTGCTGTTCACATGTGACAGTCTTGTTAAAGAATTCCTTCATGTTCATGATTGAGCTGGTCATCCTTGTCTCCAGGATCGAGACCAGAGAGGAACCACAACCTGCACATTACAAAACACACACTATATTTCATAAGGTGATGTTCCAACCCTAACACAGAGCAGAAATCCTAAATCAAAACAAGAAACAGAACAAACAAAAACAAATTGAAAAGAGGAAAAACTCCAAAAATGAAACACAGGAGAAGTGTTTTTTCAGGCTTCAACGAGACGAATGAACCATGTGAACCCAGAAATAGTTGGCAGTGTTGCCCAAACCTCAAGCTCTGCAAGATACACCCACCCTTCGCTAAAACTACACATCAAGCCTGAAAATGTTTTGAGTGTGCAGGCCTTCTCACAGCAGAAAAAAAAAAAAAGAAAAACAACCCTCAACAGCATGTGAAAGTTTAAATGTCTTGGAGAAAAATATTTATACTTCTATAGAGGCACCCTGTTTATCTCTCCTGATTTCACTCGGAGAAAGCCACTGGAACAGTTTCTAATGCAGCACAGAGAAACAGCTATGTGCTGGAACCTTATGACTATTAAGCCTGTGTGGAGATTGGATACGCAGCATCTTTTAAAAATCACTATAATGCACGCCTTGCTATGACAGTAATCGAAACACCTCAAAAGCACACTTAGAAAACATGAAAAGCAAATGTGTTACAAGCCTTATTTTCTCACCTTACAACCAGGGAGGAAAGGTATGTGTTTCCATTGACAAGTCATGCACCTTTTCCCCATAAGACCAGTTCTCCCCACAGTGAAATGAAAGTTAAATTCCCCACCGGCTTAAAATGATGCAGAACCAGACCGTTAGTATGTCATGTCAATTATGTAAGGACTACATAAGAAAAGGAAAAACATCTACCACCAGTGGTATTTATACACTGCACTTAGACAACAGGTTTTAAAAGACTGGCTCACACACCTTATTTTCCTATAACAGGATATGAGCAATTCCTATTGATTATATATGGAAGTTACAGACATCCTGGAGAAAGGGAACAGGGCCCCAAACGTCCTGGCAGGTGGAAGAACAAAACATTTTCTTAAAATACTACAGTACATCCCAGCATTTTATGGGTTGCCATTGTTAGCATAGCAGAACTGCAGACTTCATGAAAAGCCATTTTAAACAGCGTCTGAATGAATGGCTGTCAGATATACGCCCTGGCTAAAGCAACTCCACGATCTCATTTCAGAGACGTTATTTCCAAACAGTTACTTGAAAGGAGTTATAATTATTGAAGAATGTTCCCCCTGCAGACAAATAAATCCCTCTTCATCTGCTCAGCGCATCCTTTTTTCCTGTCAAGAGCATGTGGGGATGATGAGAAGGGTTATAGCTCTGATGTGTCTTTCAAACAGAGCATCTCTATGTTTCTTTAAAGATAACGTTATTTTTATGCCATCATTATCAAATCCTATAGAGCTGTACACTTCATAATTGAATGATACAGAGAAATTAATCTTCTTTATGCTTACATGCAAGGCTTCTTAGCCTTTTAAGTATTTTCACTGGAAAGGCAGACTTAAGAAAACACAGAATTCAAATCACGTTGAGATGTCTCTGACCACAGTAGGACGATACACAGGATATACACACAACGGTGTATTTCTGTTGGTATATAGTATATTTTGCAAAGAAAATCTTGTGTTTCTCAAAACCACTATTTATAACACCAGGGCAGCAAAGAGCATCTAATTGAGTGAAAATACCAGCCGATAAATTTATTTCAGGTATTTATTTTTTGCAAGTGCTTTTAATACGTTTCTCCTGGAATTACCTTTATTCAGAGGCTCCCAAGACAGTTACTGAGCAAAGGCTAGAAATGAAATCAAGAAATAAAACAGTAATTCCTGGCCCATGGGGAGGTACTCTGGACTAATCAGGCAATTACCCTATCCCTCCTATCTACTACCCAGAGATTAGACTGGATCCATGGGAAGAGTCACCACTACATGGAGGAAACACCTAGACCTCACACAGTACTTGAAGAGATACAAGATTCTCCAAGAATATAGATTTTTCTTCTATACATCATTTGGAAACACAAAAAAAGTCTGCAATAATCCTCTGCGGAAACTCCAGTATTATTCCAACAGTTAACCTAAAAGGCTCAAAAACATCGTTCTGTGGCTTTTATGGCATCATTCTGTGCCCGCAGGAGGCATGGGAGCACAGAGTGACTGCCGAGTGGGCAGAACGGATCAGGTACCACTGGTGCCAGCAGCAACGCAAGGCAAGGGCAGCGGAAACCAAGGAGCGTGTGGGCACTTTCCATCAAAGCTGTGCCTGCGTGAGATGTCAAAGCCCATGGACAGCAAAGCCCATTTCCTGACGGTCCTCGTTTCTAAAGGAGGATAATTCTGAGAATACAAGGATATGGATACTTTTAATGCAAAGATACTGTATTATATACACGTTTAGCAATAATAACACTACTGTCTGCATGCTTGGGTGTTAAAATCTCTGTGTCATGAGACAGCAGCGGTGTTAACCTTCGGTCTTTCCTGCTAATTTTTCTGATTCTACTTCAGGTCAGGAAGGCTTTAAAATAGCACATCAGTCCCATAATTCTTGTAAATGCTTTGGGATTCTTAGTGTTTAGGGCAGTGCCTCAAAGTGCCACTTGTTCACGTTAAAGTCAGGTTTGAATATATCTTCTCTCACTTCCCTTTTTGTTTCTGTTCACCCAGTCTTGAAGCAATTAATGGGCAGTGATTCAGCAAGTTCAGTGTTATTTATGACATGAAATGAAGGAACTTCAGAAATAAAAAGAGGGAAATACCAAAGACTTTAAAGGAATTTAGTCAGAAGGAAACACACTTTATGTGATGCTCCAATTATATAAAATTTCCTCAGAAGGGAAGCCTGGCAATCTCAAAGATTGGTACATTAAAATTCAACACACATAAGTCTTTTATGACAAAAATATACTCCAGACACTTAAACCTGGACAGCCACTTCTGGAAGCCAAACCAGAAAGAACAACAAAGACCCAAAATTGAATTAAATTCTTCTCTTAGCTAGACCTTAAGTGGTAATTTTTTAAATGTTCTTTCAACACAGCGCTGAGATGCAAACAAAGTACATCAAAGATTTCAGGTTTGTTAGTGGATTCTTCTAGACCTTCTCTCCTCCCTGCAGATGGACTACTGCTTTGCTCTATGAAGCACCATCAGGTGCTTAACACGGTAAGATAGAGTCCCACGCACACGACACTGTCGTTTCAGACAGTATTTATCCCATCTACAAACAAAATAAAATAAAATGCACCCAGCTTAATAAAAGATATGCCTTTTTTAGAAATCCTGTTGCACTGTGAAAAACATTTAAGCCAGTATAGGAAGGGCACCAGTGTTAATAAACACGCAAACCAAACCTTGGCAACCTGTAAAAAAAGTTGCTTCTGCCTTGAAGTGCAGAGATAGCCTACATGACTTCTTCAGGTCCTTTCCATTGCTATTTCTACATGATTCTCTCAGTTACTAGTTTGCAGCACTGACAGGCATCATGGTAGTTCCTAAAAACGTTTAGTGGAAAAGTACTTGCAAAACCCAAATCAAAACAAAAAAACAACCAGGTAGGGAAAAACCCACAGAAACAATGTGTTCTGCATGAGACGCTTCTGTACTTCTGTAGATCAGTTTGTGAGTTTCATCCCAAAACCTGAATATGGCCATCTAAGCAATAGAGGAAAGATAATAAAAACACAAAGCTAAACCTAATGTGGGGTGTCTCATGTTGGATGAGTCAGTTCCCAGAAAAGGAAATAAAAGGGTGCTCAGGTGTGCTCCCATCAAAATCAATAAGCGGTCTGATTTTAATCATAACACGGAATTACTGTCAGCTCAACTCAGTTGGTAACAAGCTGGCTACCTCCAGGCTCTTCCTGCAGTCCAAAAAGATGAGATCCAGCCTCTGTAGATGCCTTACTTTCTTCTTCAACAAGAAATGGAACTCAGCTGACTCTTTCAGACTAGCAGCCTCACTTTTAGGTAACTTTGGTGAAAAAAAAATGCTGAATGCCCTCCAAAGCAATCCATCCACTGTCATTAAACAAAATCCGTTGGAGACCAAGGAACTCAATCTCCACACATCGAAGGCTGCCCTGAACCACTAAGCTGTTCACCTCAGTACAGACTTATTTGAAAAGTGGTGACAGAAAGCCCTCAGGAAATAATGACTACACTAGTCAACACCTATTTGTTTACAAGATGTGAGACAAAGGTCAAGAATGGATTTTTTTTTTTTTTTTTAGATCCATAATCAGAGGTCATAGCATAAGTGTGTGTTGTTAAAAAGACAGGCTTTGTCAAGGATCCAAAAGGGAGGTCACTAGGCAATTACCAGACTGAGCCACACTGACCTAGAGGTTTGAAATTTGGGTCAGTCCTTTATATTTTCATTCCCCATACGTCTGGAGGTACACAGCCATTCAGAAATACATACACACACAAAAAAAAGCATGCAAAAATTTAAGGTTCCCTTCAGTCTGATTTCTTCAGACATTATTCTAGCAGGAAATACTGCAGGCAGTTTTTAAATCAGTTCTCCTATGTCAGGCAGATTAGTCAGCACAAAGCAGAGTACAAAAGACAAGGAAAAGCCTAGCTCCAGAGAAACTGGGCAGAGCAGTCATCCCAAGGCAGGGAGTCCTGCTTCTGTCTGGAAGCTGCAGCCTATGCAAGCTGGTGATAGCTGCTACATAGAGCTTAATTGAGAGTGCTACCAAAAATGCTTAGGGCCTTAGGACCCTTCTAAAAAAACCAAACAGAACAACAGTTCAGCTATCACACTGAAGATCTGCATCAGTGGCTTTTGTTGGCATGGCAATTCCCATTTCAGATTTAGCTGGGGAAAAAAAGTAACAGCTGGACCAAATGATGCAAAGCGACTTCCATGAATCAGTGACATTACTCTAACTTGGAGGAAAGTTTGGTTCACTGGAGCTTTGATTGCAATGTGAAGTTTTTAGAGGTCTCCATTTTGTCAAGATCCTGGGAAGAAGTTAACCTCAGAAACTCTCACATCACTATTCTCTACAGTGCTGGCTGAACACAAGCCAAATGTTGCCAGGTTGTATATTTGTAATGGCTTCTGTAGTTAGTAACACGTAATACTGCTGGAGTGTAGCGAGTCCGGACATTCAGTTTAGATATTCTTGTATCACCACGCCTGTCTGGGAAAGTGAATCCCAAAAGGTGTCAGAGGTTTGATAAAATTTTCTCACATTTTAGGAATAGAGGATTGCTGTATTACTCTAATGTGCTTAACGACTGTGGTATTATCAATTACCTGTCTTGTGTTTCACTGAGATATACTTCAGTGTTAAACAGTGTTCTTCTCTTGGCTGAAAAAACCTGTATGCATTAACAAGACGTCTGGATTACAGCAAATGCTGCCCTTTTCAGTTTCCTTATTTATTAAACTGCTCAGCAGTTCATGTACATTATGTGAACTCTTCCTTGGGGATTTGGTTTTGAATTATACATGACTTCACATTTCTAGTCACTAATATAATGCTTTTTACATCTTTCAGTAGTTGCTTCATTAACACCCTAATCCCAACTTGTTTACATTAAGAAGTATCGTTTCTGCTCTTGCTATCCTATATCTTCTTCATTTTTAGAAAGAAACAGTTGGTAAAATTGAAGTGTAGCTGTCAAAAGTCACCACTTAAAAGAACCTGTTAGATAAGCAAATAGTAAGTATTTACATAGTCATGACATGCAGACAGTTAATCTTCAAAACATCTTTGGCATACAATATTAGCCAAATGTTCTGATGGCAAAACGTTAACAGTTGTATTCGAGTTACACAAATCTAATGGTGTCTCTCCACGTCAAACCCTTCAGAATGAGAGATGCTGACTTAGAAACAGACTGATTGACTACGATAATTAAAGAGTGAAAAGATTAAATTTACAACAGGGCTAAGGGTTAGGGCAGGAGTCAAGATGCATGGAGCAGATCTGAAAAATTAACGCAGGGAAAAAGCAAGCTCAGAGAGGACAAAGGGAAGATTCAAGTACCTAGGCTACTCCAGCCACTGCTGTTTGCCAATTTGTTTTTCCTTTGGAAATGGAAAGGAGAGGAGATAGCAGAGTACCACCTCTGATCACAGGCAGAGGAGGTTTATTCGTGACCCTTCTACCTATTTGTGTATAAGCTAAAAATCCACCTATATTGATCTAGTAGCCCAAGTGGACTTTTTCCTGACTGTGGCTGCTCCCAGATTACTCACAGCCCCAGACAATACCTGAAGCTATCACATTAATACATGGACATGATGCCCTCTCATCACCAGAATCAGGGCTTCTCCCAGGATTTTGCACCACTGAGCCCTTTCAAAAAGCCACTTGGCATCTCTCAATCTACTACCTTCAGGATCTTCTAAACACCATGGTGAGATGTATCACGCAATTTATACACTCCATAGAAAGAAGTATCCAGATACAAATAACATAGGTATATAATGAGGCAGGATGCTTCCCTACAGTGGTTAGGATAAGTTTAGCAGGTCCAGCTAAGCAAACACAGCATTCCCAAATAAAACACACACACTATGACCCTGTGACTCCATGCTGAGGTTTCCTGTTTTCCTGGCAAGATTGTCTAGTTCTTGGCTTGTCCCCTATGCTGTTATTAGTTCATCCAGTCTGTACTGGCTTAAATCTCATCTCTGTGATGTCAAAATATGTTCTCACACCGTTTATACATAGACTAAAGTGAAATGCATTTCTGGAAAAGGCAAGGTATCTGTATTTTTAGTGCCAGGCTCCGATTATCTCTCAGCTTCCCCACAGCACTTGCTGCAACCTGTGAGAACTGCGCATTGTCTTAATTTCATTAGGCTTTTACCTCCTGACAGTTGCTACATGTTAGCTAAGATAATTTGTTTTCCCCCTGCAAAAAGGCTTTGTGACAGCTGAAGCTGCAGAGTCTGGATTCACCCTGCACGAACACACTGCAGTAATCTATACAGATAAAGCACTTGGGGTCCGCACCAGGGTGCCCTTGTGATGTGCTCCTCAGCCGCGGCAGTAATATGGATAAGAGACAGCAAAGCCTCTGAGCAGCACGTACAAGACACAGATGCATTCACTCCAATTACTTAGGTCTTCCCTGCCCCCCTTTATGTCATATGAGAGAAAGATGACTACAGCAGGCTTCATCAGGCATTATACAAACCACCAAGCACTACATAACCATTAAGCAGAAGTCATATACAGACTTAAATGAAACAAGAGAAAGACAGTGCAACAAATGTTGACAAAATAAGACGTGTTTCGTCCTTTTCGTCCTTTCCTCCAGGGGAGGAGGAAATAGGCTTGCTACATAGCTTGAATATGGATGGTTACATACATACATATACATATGTTGAGAAATAATGTCTAGAAAGGAAGGAGGTTAACAGCATGGATCAATTCCAGCTCATTTCAGAACTATTCTGTATATGCTGAGAAGAAAAACATATAAAGAGAAAAGGTGAGGGGATTGTGAATTAAACCACCTAGGTTTTGGTCAGTATTAAAAGGTGATGAAAAAGGGTAATTACAGCCTTTCAAGCAAATCAAGGCAGACTAATAGTGATAAACTACGGCTCTATTGTTTTCCACAAGGGCGGTTGAGGAGAAAAGCTAACGTGTTGAACGCGTTGGCTGTTAATGCCAAGTTCCATAGGCAACAGCCTGAAATTTAATCCTACAAATCACTAAAAGTAAAATGTTTGGTTGAAACAGCTTGCAGTCAGAACTGCTCCCCCCTCCCGCCCCGAGTCTGTTCCTGAATGAGCTGCTGTCGCTCAGCACATCAACAAAACAGATTAACTGTTAGATAATCTGATTTGGGGTGGAGGGGAAGCTACCCACTAGCTATGCCACACTTTGCTGAAAGCACATGGCATAAAGTCACAAATCTGTACATTCTGGTCCTCCTCTTGCCTTTGCACTGAGTTGGAAAGATTTCTTCTCCAGCCCAAAAAGGCAAAAGACTTTCATGTGATGACAGTCAGCTCTTTGCTTGCAATGGGTGAGTGAGAGGGTGGTGAGGCACTGGAACAGGTTGCCCAGAGCAGCTGTGGATGCCCCATCCCTGGAAGTGTTCAAGGCCAGGCTGGATGAGGCTTTGAGCAACCTGGTCCAGTGGAAGATGGCATGGGGTTTGGAACTAGATGATCTTTAAGGTCCCTTCCAACTCAGACCATTCTATGATATGATTCTATGATTTTGTAAGTATTATAAAGTACAGTAAGGTCTATATGCCCAAGTGCAAAAAGGGAAAGGAGATGTCCACAAAGGTACTGTGAAGTATACAGTTCTGAAAGTCATACCCCAGACTGCCGCATACCACATTTCATGCCAGAGGAAGTTCTTATGGATTTAAGCAGTCATTACAGAATTATTTTAAGTAAAAGTTACACCTTACTGATTTTTAATTCAACAATTAATTTATTGTAATCCTAAACTGAGGATAAGGGCCACTACTTTTAGCTCACCAAATGTCCTGTTTATTAGTTACCTTACAGGCAAGTGACTTGCCTGCAGTCTGTCCTTGCTAGACTTTTTTGTTTCACTTTTATCTCTGTGGCACATAATAAAGCCAAACATTTTCACAGTACTGCCTTCCTGCTCCTTTGCACCTGAAGAAAGCTGTTAGTAAGGGGCCCTGGCCTACTCTCTCTCTGTCCTGAGGACATAAGCCGGGATGTCTTCACAGCCCCATTCTGGGGCCCCATTTCTGAAGATCCCTGTAGCCAGGAGAGCGATTGCTCTGCAAGTGCAGGGCAACACTCAGCTCTCTCTGTGCAGCAACACTGCACCTGCACTGCACTTCTCCCTGCAACAAATCTACATGCTAGCTGGACCTCTCCCAAACACCTAGGAAGGCCCTGGCCTAAGTTTGTCAGTAGGGATCATCCAGATGACGGAATTTCACTCTGAGCCTGTTCAGCACCTTGATGGCAACAGCAGAGTTTTGCACAGGAACAGTAGGAATCAGTGCAGGTTATACGCACCAGATCTGCACTGATTGGACTTGGAAGGGGTACTTGAGGCCTATTGTCTGCAAATTTCACTACCAGGCACTGACTGTGATTTGTAGAGCACCACCTGCCCAAGCTCAATTCCCTGCAGTGGCATTAAATCCATCTAAAACCAGAAAAGTAGCGATCCAGACCCTAAACTGTCAGTTCACACTCCTTTGCCTTTGTTTAGGCTGTGATGTTATGTGCTAGAGGGCATGGAAGTTAGAACAGAATCACTGAAATTCTGAAGAACTGACAAATACTGACAAAACAGTTGACTACCTTGTCTGATACAGAACAGTAAGTACAAGAAGGATTTTTAAGTACAGCCTAAGGAACTGATTTAGCGTGTATGTAGTGCCACCAGATTGTAGCTGAATAACAGTACTGACATCCTATTGTGAGCATGATGTGCCCAAATGTGTGAAAGAAAACAGAACTACAGGAAAAATTGCCTACAAGCTACAGTACAAAACAACTGCCCATCAGAACATCATCTGGGCAAGTATTTATGGGTTGGTTAGAAAGAGAGGCAAACAGGTGCACATTTGGCACTCATTAAGACTGAGTGCCTGCAATTAGTCAGAATCCTTGACCATTAATCCCAGAGATTCCGTTACAAAAAGATGTTCAGTCTTTTGGCCAGATGTTTCTTACACAGCCCTTAAAAGGAACTGCCCTATGTCTGCATTGTAAATATTTGACTTAGTCATTCAACAATGGAAATTTATTTAGCCAACAGCTTGTTAATAAAAAGACAAACAAACATACAGCTTCCTAGGGATGCTTTGGTTCTTTGCCACACAAATTACAGGCAACATTCAATGAAACAATATGGTTTCAGATTTTTTTTGTAGGGGAGGCATGAATTCATACCATCATAAAACCAGCTCTGAAATCACAAGAATATTCTCTTTAGTTCTAGCTAAAGCTGTGTAAATAATTTTCTATCTGATGCCTTCAGTGATACAGAAATGTACTCCTGCAATTATGTCAGGCAACTAAATAGCTCTTTAAAAATTAACCACCGCCCAATGTAGCATATATAGCATATATAGTTTTCTAACAATGCCAATAATTATTTTGAACAAACAAAAAGATTCAGAAAGAGGAAGCACAGTTTGTACTAAATGGAAAAAAAAAAAAGAAATCTGTGACACACTCATTTCCAACGCTGAAAGGAAAACTGAAACAGATCCTATTCTGCTTGGAATCAAAATGCCTTGACTTCAATAGAAACAGAGTCAAGTTCCACATGTGCAACTTTTCTTCCCCTGCAGTTTAACTAGTGGGAGCCTGGCTACTTTCTCCGTAAATACATAGTTCAATTGTTCCTGGCTGCAGAGAACCTGCAAAGTTCCTGCACTTTCATCACTAAGGTATAAAACAGGTTCTGAGGCAAATGTTGGATCTGTACACCATCAGGCTCCGAGGATTAAGTCCTTATCTAATCAGAAAGGAAAGATACCACACACAGGGCCGAATTTCCAAAGATCCCCCAAAACAATCCTCATGAAGTCCTGGACGAACATTTACACATCCGCCATGTCATGTAGCACACCTCAGGCACAAGGGCTCAGGCATTCTGCATTTGAGGATCTGTGTGTAAGTCACCACTGCCAAAAAGCACAAGTTGCTATTTGACTCCCACACTTCTGCTTGCGTAGGTGTGAAGCCTTCACGGTTTTCTACAGTAGTTTTTCTTCAAAATATTAGCATGCTACTTCTCAGATACCTCAAATCTAGTTAAGGCATTGCAATTTTTTTTTCTGTTTATAACGTGATTAACCAGCCAAAATACTCCCAATGAAATCAGGACCACTGTAGTTAGAAAAACTGCCAACCTCCTCTCTTCTAAACTAGAGATTTATCGCACGGGATTCTTCATCCCCATAAGAAAGTTACCTTTCCTCTGTAACACACTATAAAAATCTTTTCAGTGATGGGACTCCTTGTACTTGGTTAAAGCCAAAGGGAGATGCAAAACCTAATACCAAAGAAGCATGCCCCTATAATAATGTCTCAGGGAAAGTGTTTAAGTCCCTCACTCTCAGGGCACAGGTTCAAAAGAACAGAAAATTGGAAGCAGCCCGCGCAGCTTCTCAACCTAATTCTTCAGTTTCCTCCTCCTGTCTGAACAGCTTAGCAGGGCAAAGTAGGCAATTAGACTGGAAGCAGCTGGATTGAAAAAGGATTTGGACCACACCTTGTACAAAATGTCTTCTGTTTTCATCTTTTTTGGCTCCCCTTCATAATGCCTTTCAAGTAAGTAAATGTATGAGGCAGGAAAAAAAAAAAACACACAAAAAACAAGAGGTCATTGCTTCTGTGCCCAATACCACCACAGAGAAGTTTGACATCAGTAAATGAAGTTTTGTTAAAGTCAGGAAATGGAAGGCTGACACAAATTCTGAGATAGAAAGGGTATATTTTATGCAAGAAGTACATTCAATAACATTTTTCATCCTGTTGTACTTCACTGTGTTACACTACCCTCTCTAAAAACATCCAATGTAACTATGTTTTCAGGGTTTTACTTTTTGAAAGTTCTTACAGTGCTATTTAGGAGTCAGGTGTTCAGTAGGTGCAGTGTTCCCTAGGGTACAAAAAGCCAAAGCACTATGCACAGTCCTAACTTCTGCTAAGTTGCATTTGACAGATGACCTTGATGTCATGTCACTTCGGCCACTGCCAGCAGACCTGCTCTCCTTCATGACTACCTATTTGGTGCAGTTTTCAATTTCAATAACCTGTATTAAACTAGACAGTCTAATTATTCTTTCTCATAACAAACAGTTTTCAAGAAAGAGCTTTTGATGTAGCAGGAAAATACCAGATGGATCAACTTCTATTTAAACCATAATCATAGAATGGTTTCGGTTGGAAGGGACCTTAAAGACCATCTAGTTCCAACCCCCCTGCCATGGGCAAGGACACCTTCCACTAGACCAGGTTGCTCAAAGCCTCATCCAGCCTGGCCTTGAACACTTCCAGGGATGGAGCATCCACAGCTTCTCTGGGCAACCTGTCCCAGTACCTCACCACTCTCTCCGTGAAGAACTTCTTCCTGATATCTAATCTAAACCTCCCCACTTTCAATTTGAGTCTTGTAACTGAAGTGCTCTGAAAACACTAAGCCAACAAAATTCATGACATAAATGAAAAGAAAAAGATTTGATTGTGAAATTACACTAAGAACGAATAACTTTCTGTACTATCTAGAACCAAAGTCTCTACCAATATTTTTGCCTCTAACATGGCGCACATTTTCAGCAGAAAAAAAAAAAAAAAAAGGAAAGGCAATGTAACTTGCAGTAAGATTCAATAGCAACAGGACTCCCTCTCAAATACTAGAATTTTTCTTCAGGATTGCCTTGAATAATAGTTAAGGGCCATAAAATTGAAAAGGACAAATGCATCATTTATGAGCTGGAGAGGATTTCAGGGCATTTTTGTGTTAGGAGAAATAAACTTCTCCATGCCTTTATTTTTATTTTTGAAGCACTCTGAGGGGAAAAAAAGCAGGGTGGTACAAATGTTGACAACTCTCTAAAGCATCAAATTTGAATGTTGAGACTAATTTATATACAAATAATTAAAAAAAAAAAACCAAAAAACCCCAAAACAAAACAAAACTTGCACCAATTTTCAGTTATGACTTTTTCCCATTATTTCTCTTTTTCTAAAGAACTATTAAGTGGTCATCAGAAATTATATTTTAAATCAAGATGAGAAAAGTCTTTAAGCCTCCCTCCCTCAGCCCCAACTTCCTAATCTGCCTGTTTTAACAAAGTCTTAAAACCACTAGGCATCATACGTGACACAACCAAGCATAAAAGTCTCAAAGTAGAATATTCTAAAAAGACTTCTCCATCATCAAGCAAGCTCTTTTGAAATTAATGCTGTATTGGAAATGTTGTTCCCAGCAGAACACAGCAGAGATTTCAAGTACACGTAGTAATTGGCGCTCTCTCTATTACCGTCATTAACTATTACAGGTTTCTACACGAAAGGACCACAAAGCAAGGAATAAAGCAAAAATGAAGACAAATAAGGGGATAAATCAAGAGAAAAGACAACTAGAGGTTGGCAAAGTAAAAAATCCCAGCTTCTTCCCACAAAATTGGCTCTTTCATATTCAGCATATACAGAATGCTTATTACCAGTAGCTGTGCTTTTGAAGTCAATGGCTCCTGCACTTAAAGCACACATGGATCTTCCCAGGATCCCATATTATATATTTGAGAGTGCTTGTTTACAGTCTTGGATGTATGCATCACTTCAGGATCTTTTATTTTTTTTTTTCCAAAGTGAAAAGCAGTGCAAAATGAAAATCTCAGGGAAATCAGGTACTCTTCATTTTATGCCTTGTTTTCTGAGTGTTTTGGATTAATAATTCATTGATACTCCACTGGGCCAGAAAAAGAAGAAATGGGAAAGGTACAAGAGCTTTTTCCTAGCACATACATAGTATGAGAGAGTAGGTTTTTGGAGCAAAACCAGCTCATCTTTCAAAGAACATGTATAATCATAACACAGCAGAACTGTAATAAATTATTTGTTGACAAAGGGACTATTTCACACTTAATTTGGAAGTTTCATTTCCTCAATGTAAAAATGGTTTAAAAAAGAAAAGCTTCAAAGAAACACGTGAAATAACAGAGGAAAAAGACAAGGCTGACAACACAGTACAGTTGGTGTCTTACATTTCTGTTGGGATTCCATAACAAGCATAATTAATCTTATGACCTGGAATCATATTGTGGAAAAGTAATGAAAATCCTGAATGTAGTCAGAAATTCCACATACTGGGCTTGATTAACTTCTCATAAACGTAACAGGAAAACCAGAGCTTCATGGAAGGTCTGATATGGATTGGAAAATTCATGGAAGTATTTATCAAGTTGGTGGTTTTGCTTTCTCCCTCTTGACTTTAATATGCAGCTATCCCTCCCGCCTGCAAATGTCACTACAAAGTAGACTGGAGGATACGGAACTCAGCAAGTCTTTCCTGAAATAAAACTTCACCTGTTTACTATCCTGCCTGAGAAGCTGTACATCCTCACACCTTGATGATGCTCTGGGGAGTGCCTTTGGGATGGATCACAAAGCTCTCAATGACTGGGGGATCTTCCCGGTGTGGGATGTTGAAGCAACCTCTTAAAACAGTGAGGGTGCTGGGCTCAACCAAAGACAGTGATGGGGCCGAGGGGAAGCCATCCGTCTTTTCTCCAAAAACAAGTCCTCAGACAAAAGATGATCTGAATGTCAAGCAGAAGTGATAAGGGAAGAAGAGGGCACTATGGAGGAAGGGGAAAAAAAAAAGTAATTATGTATGAACCTCAACTTTTCTTAGAATGTTTCTGGACCTCTGAGCTTTTTCTGGGGAAGAAAACAAACAAACAAAAACCTTAAGAAAAAAAGCGAAAGCTTAAAATTACTACACATTCAAATCTCACACAAGAAAGTGACAAAGAAAAAACCTACAGCACTTCTTTGTCTCAGTTTGGGGGTTGGAAAGGGGAACTTAACTGATGTAAATGTAAACACTGAGTGCTGAAAACACTGCATTTTTCAAGGAGCTGGAGGCCTGAAATGAAATATGTGAGGATGAACTAAGAGCTCTTAATGCATTTTAAGAAGGATTAATTATCATCAGTACTTCTTTTTCCATTTGGAGACATTATTTAACACCCAAACTTCAGACGACTATTGCAACAGTTTTGTCCTCTGCAACATGGATCCTGAGATTTAAAGATCACATTCTAGCAGCTTCCCTTAGCAGTGCTGAGGATGAAAAAAGGCTTCTATAAAGCAATAAAATGGAAAGTTCAAAAGTAGTGTGAACAGAACAAAAAAATAGCCTATTAAAAAAAAAAAACCAAAACAAAAAGAACCACAAAAGGAGAACAAAAGCAAAACATCCGCTGTGCAAATGCTTATGTTTCTGCTAGTGGAAATTGGAGAGCTTAATAACCTATCTTCATACTAGCCCACCATTTGCATTCATGGTGTGTTTTTTTTATTTTGTATGTTTAATTGCATCATGAACTTCCCAGGCATGTCTTTATTCTGGTTGGTGTGAGCCTCCCTCCTCCTTCCAGCTCACACTAATGCTGGCTAAGATTCATGTGAATAAATTCTTAGGGGATGGCATAGGAACATGTACCACAGGTTGCCCCACCTGACAGCAATGATCCAAGGAGACAGATATACTCATGTTTTAGTAGCGCTAGACTTCATCTACAGACAACTCCTCTTACAGGCTGTAAATGAGTCTTAATAACTTCACCATGTCAAGGACAGGAGCAGAATTCTGCAAGTGGTATTTATCCATGACAGTAATATCAAAGAAAAAGCCCCGAACCTGAACTTCACAAATGACCTGTCAGACGGGCAGTGGCTGCAGCAGTGAGCCCTCCTGCAAGAGTTTCTCAAAGCAGGGAAGTAAGAGTAACCGCTAGAAAGAATATGCATGAATATGTTTGTGTTTAATGAGGAAAAAGGGAAAACAGGACAAGAGAAGGTAACCAAATCAGTCAAACATCCACATCCATCTAAGGATATGAAAGATTTCTCTCAATACACACCTGGAGCCAAAAAAAAAAAAAAAAAAAAGCTTAAATACTAGGCAAAAGTATCAAAAGCAAAAGTTGAGTAAATTAAAGTGAACATTTAGAAAGGATAAAATACTCTATAGTCAGTTTCATACTGATCTTCTGCAAGTGTAGAAAAAAAATTGTATATGCAATGTATTAAGAAAAAAAATGAAAAAATAACCGCATAACGAATTTAAAGAAACAGTTTTCTTTTTCAAAAGTGGTTACATTAAGCAGATAAAGTAAATCTTTGTGTTATCCCAAGGTTAGTAATGTCACTGGTACGCAAATATGAGACAATGTATAATACAACTTTTGTGAAGGAACAATAGCACTCAGTAATATCAAAACTAACCTTGCAAAGCAGATTTAAAACTCATGGTGCCTTTATACTCCCAAGCAGTGTTCCCAACAACATTTTTTTCTCTGCGATCTACAGTAAGAGTAAGTTTTGTGACATACTTCTTTATGGACTTTGATCGGATGCTGATTTAATGTCCTACGTAACTGAATAATTATAAATGTTTTAATCCACCCTTCTTCCGCATGGCAAAGTCTTAAAAATTATCCTTTGGCCATGCTATCTTGTTAATACCAGCCTTTGTAACGCTTATTTCAAGTACCTAAGTGTCTCCCACACACTCTACCACTTAGAGCTACACCTTGTACAAGCATATACAGCACTGTCCTCAGCCAAAATGACCAATATTTTTGACAAGAGCTACCAAAGACACTGGCTGCAAGGAGCTGGACCTAAGTGCAGACTTGGAGCGCTCCTGCTCACCATTACTCGGCAACCTCCTCTCCAGTTGCGCTGTGCCCGCTCATCATGTTAGCACACCGACTCACAGCATGTGCCTCCACCAGACTTGACCTTCTCTGGGCACCAAGACGATTGCTCCTGTGCATATGCCAAAGCCCCTGAACTCCAGCGGCCATTCACAGAATCATAGAATGGTTTGGGTTGGAAGGGACCTTAAAGACCATCCAGTTCCAACCCCCCTGCCATGGGCAGGGACACCTTCCACTAGACCAGGTTGCTCAAAGCCTCATCCAGCCTGGCCTTGAACACTTCCAGGGATGGGGCATCCACAGCTTCTCTGGGCAACCTGTTCCAGTGCCTCACCACCCTCTCCGTGAAGAGCTTCTTCCTGATATCTAATCTAAACCTCCCCGCTTTCGAATTTAAACCCATTACCCATTCACAACAAAATGGGCCTGTTTTCTCTTTCACTTCCAGATGCTGGAGTAGGAGGAGTTGGTTCCCAGTGCAATGGCCTCACCCAGTGAAAGAAACCACCATCTTATCATTGTGTAAAAAGCTGCAAAACTTTTAAGACATTGTTTTGTAGGTGATGTTCTAACAAAAAAAATACCAAAGAGGTCAAGGAGGACATTAAGGGATATTGTGCTGTTAAAAAGGCTGCTTCTTACTGTCAGAAGAAACTCAATTTAAACAATATATTCAACAGTTGTCTTTCTTTACAAAGTGAAAAATAATAATTCAAACGTACTGACCACATGTTGCTGGCTAAGTCTGTGCTAACCTAGCTCTCGACAACTCATCAAGAATAACAGTGAGTAATTCAGGGAGTAACGTGAAGCCAGCTCAAGGCTGAGACAAATCAGGCAGATGCCTGAAACCGCATTGGGTCAGGGAAGGGCAGAGCCAGGCCAGCTGCCGGTGCGGCATCAGGGCTCGGAGCACATGGCTCAGCAGCCACCGTGGACACGCAGCCAGGCACTGGCCTTCGCAGCTACGCTCCTGCAAAACCCTCTCTCGGTGGTCCTCGCCTCTTTGATTTCCCCTGCTCCCTCCTTGCCCCCTCCTCAGGGGGGGCCTTGCCCAGGCTGGGCTGGCACAGCGCAGTTTTGCCAGGAGCAGCACCGACTTGGGTGGGCTCTGACCTGAGCAGCACTCGCGTTCGGCTTCTGGCCATGAAGCTGGCTGCTCCGAAGTCATTTTGTTTACAGCCAGATTTTTAAATGCATGAACTTTTTGTTTAAATTCATCATCAACCTGGCAGTCATTTCTCAGTAGCTTATCCAGATACTGCTTCCCGCTGCAGCACACATATGCTAGATTTCTTCCCATTTGGTTTTTTTTTTTTAAAAGCATGGCCTAGTTAGTGACATCATTGTTAATGACTCTCCAGTCACGGTTCTGCTGCATATATTTTCTTTACCTCTATTTTTGGCGTTATACTTCCTTGAAAATATCTCTTGATGCCAAGAGCAATCTAATCCAAAACAGTTTAGAACCATCAATTTGGTTCATATTAGTCATGTACAGTATTGACAAATACTGCAGACTGTAAACCCTTTGGAGAGGAATTTTGTCAACAAACCTAAACCACAGAACAGCAACATGTTATACGCAGGAAAAGATCTACAGAAAGACGAATCCAGCCTGAACTACTTTCCTGTTACTGCAGGAGGAAAACCACTAACGTGATTTTCTGTCAAGAAACACATGTCAGTGTATAAAAATCAGGCTCCTGTATTTTGTGTTTCTTTAATTATCTGCCTGCTCCTTGGCACCTATGCTCTTCTTTTTATTTGCCTCACTCACATACCCCTTATCATGTGCTCTGGCTGTGCTCACATTGCTGCCCAGCTCCTGGCATTCCTTCCAACAACCCCCCAGCCACTTCCTTCTGCCACCAAATTCAGTGGCCTGAAGAGGGGTGCCCAGTGCCACTCCACACTCCTTAGGGTGTGAGAGAACCATGCACAGGGTCAACAGGTACGTCAAGGAACCCTGGGAGCCCAGTGGGCAGCAGGGTATGCTACAGTGCCTGCAAGGGTACCAGAAATCTGTTCAAGTGACTGAATCCCACCCCCAGAGGCAGGTGACACTTAAGTGACCCTGGTGGCATGCTTCCCATCTGAGGCTGCACACGCATAACCTATGTTTGCCCAGAGAAGCTGTGGATGCCCCATCCCTGGATGTCTTCAAGGCCAGGCTGGATGAGGCTTTGAGCAACCTGGTCTAGTGGAAGGTGTCCCTGCCCATGGCAGGGGGGTTGGAACTAGATGGTCTTTAAGGTCCCTTCCAACCCAAAACATTCTATGATTCTATGTTTCCCAGCAGTTTGATGCACTTTTAATGGTTTGTCGCCTGCTTTTTTCAAGATTTGTGCCTTTTCCTAAGGAACCATAACTCCAGTAAATTTTTAAATTCTAACTTTGATGTATAAGTGGCAAAGCAAAGCCAGGCAGAACAGAAAAGCAGGATCTTTTGGTTCAGTGAACAGATATTGTCCCATCTCACTATGATCTCTTTTTCAGGCACATATTGCACAGTCATGCGTAACTGTCGGACGTACACCTGGAACTTCTGGTCTGTACCTTTAAACTAGTCTGCTTCGTGCTTTTGTCTACAGCATACCAATTGCAAAACACTTAAATTATTTTAAACTTACCTATTACAATGCAGCACTTTCCAGATTTGAAGCCACCTCATTGTCACTCGAGAACATAAATTAGCACATATACAGGGATTCAAGAGACAGAATGCTAGGGAACAGGAGTGTATTGGAGTCTTGCTATTAAATTATCATCCTCTTAAGAACTACATAAAAAATACTCATTGAGACATGTCTGTTGGTGTTAAGCCCTGGGACTGTGGTGGGGACACACTGCTCACTGAACAGGGTCTGAGAGACAGCTTCCCCCACCAGCAGGCTGCTGCAACACAAATGTCTTCGGAGGTAGGAGTGACTGTGAGCAAAGAAATACTGCTCTGGGGGATTTCTGTCTGGGACAAGAAATGAGAAGATGGAAATGGAGGTAAAAGAGAAAAGAAGAATGCTGAGGGTCCTCTCGTCCTCTGAAAGATGAAGAGTTATGATTAATTTGCAAAGGAGATTCAATGAGAACTCAGTTACAAAAGCAACCAGGAAAATACATGTAAATAGCCATGAATTCTGTTGGAAAGGAGAGATGAATGAATTGCTGTGTGCACAAGATGACCCTAATTTTCTGTTTTACCAACTCCTGCTGCCGTCTTCCGCTGAATGGTTAAGTGAGACAAACAGTCTGGCCCAGAAACCAGCAAGACACAGTGAGTGTTACCTGGAAGAGCTGCGTTACACTTCCAAAAGGCTGCAGGCATATTCCTCATAGAGCTAAGTATACCAAAAGCTTACACATGGAATAATTACACATTTTCTGCCCCTCTACTCTGCTCTGGTGAGACCCCACCTGGAGGACTGTGTCCAGCTGTAGAGCCCTCAATATCAGAAGGATATTGACCACTTGGAGCGAGTCCAGAGGAGGCCACGAAGATGCTCAGAGGGCTGGAGCACCTCTGCTATGACGAAAGGCTGCGAGAACTGGGCTTGTTCAGCCTGGAGAAGAGGAGGCTCCGAGGAGACCTCATTGCAGCTTTCCAGTATCTGAAGGGGGCCTACAAAGGTACTGGGAGAGGACTTTTTACAAGAGCCTGTAGTGATAGGACAAGGGGTAATGGGTACAAATTGAAATCAGGGAGGTTTAGATTAGATATCAGGAAGAAATTCTTCACAGAGAGGGTGGTGAGGCACTGGAACAGGTTGCCCAGAGATGTTGTGGATGCCCCATCCCTGGAAGTGTTCAAGGCCAGGCTGGATGTGGCTTTGAGCAACCTGGTCTAGTGCAAGGTGTCCCTGCCCATGGCAGGGGGGTTGGAACTAGATGATCTTTAAGGTCCCTTCCAACCCAAACCATTCTATGATTCTATGATTCTATGAATAGGAGACCAAATTCTGGGACTGAGACCTACCTTGTTAGTGGAGCTATATATCAAACCAGAGAGAAAGCAGTCTCATAGACAAGCGCATCAATTATGTAAGTATTCTCCTGGCAGCAGTTCAGCCTCTCTGCATCCACTGTATTTATATTCAGTTTATTTTAAAACTTCCTGTATACCTACATATATTTCTCCATGCATTTTTTTTATGCATAATTGCTGTTTGCTTTGTTTGTTAGCTTTTGCACTCTCTCACCCATGACCTGTTTGTTATTTAAAACAAAACAAACCAAAATCAACAGTAAAACTTGCAGAGCATTTAAAAGAAAAACATCTACTAAGGGAAGGGGGAAAAAATGCCACGTATGCAAAACAGTGTGGTGACAAATACAAGTGTTGCGGTTTGGCGTCAGTCAGCAACTAAGCACCACACAGCCGCTCGCTCACCTCCCCTCTCCCCCAGAGGGATGAGGGAGAGAATTGGAGGAAAAGCGATAAGAGAACTTGTGGGTTGAGACAAGAACAGTTTAATAATTGAAAACAAATGAAATGATGATACTACTATGCAATGAAAAACACTGCTACTACTAATAATGATAAAAATATGTAATGAAAAAAGGAAATTAAAAAAAACCCCAACAAACAACTGCTCACCACTGGCCGACCAAAGCCCAGCCAGTCCCTGAAAAACCACTGCCCCTCCCGGCCAATTCCCCCAACTTATTTATGAAGCATGAGATTTGATGGTGTGAAATGTTCCTTTGGTCAGTTTGGTCAGCTGTCTGGGCTGACAGGGGCAGTATGAGAAACAGAAAAAGTCCTTAGTCCTAATATAAACACTGCTTGGCAACAATTAAAAACATCAGCATGTTGTCAACATTCTTCTCAACACAAATCCAAAACAGCCTTGTAATAGCTACTGTGAAAAAATTAACTGTATCCCAGCCCAAACCAGCGCAACATGAAATTATTAGGTATTCATATTCTGTCCTGTAACTACCTTCATATGTTGCTTTGGAAGAAGGGAAGCAAAACAGAAAGGTGAGCATTCTAAAGATCACTCCCAACAAGAATAAAAATGAAAAAATAGAACACAAATAAACAAGAATAAAAACCCCCAGCTTTTGGAGCCAGATTTTTCTTATCAAATCTTTTTCTTCCATGACTGGTGCCACATCACTACCAAACATGCACATCTCTAAGACTCCAGGCAGAGGGCACGAAGCCTCTTCCATGCTGTTCAGATTTAGCTGGGAACAACGATGAACTGGCATCTCTCTTCTCTGCCCCTTCATCCCCACTACACTGCATCTGAGCAGATTATTATTCCAGTGGAGGTCTGCGAGACAGCCGTTCCCCACAAGGCTTTTTTCTGGCAGGGGCAGCAAGTGGCCCATCTAAGCACCAGGAAAGGAACCAGCAGTTAGGCAAAAATGTGACGGCAGCTGGCAGAGAGCAGCCAACAAAGCAGACTCATAGCATGCTGTTTGGAAGACAGTTCTCACAGCTTATGCTGCTGTCATATTTAGATTAATGATGCATTTTATTTTCTAAACAAGCTAAAATCCCTCCCTCCTTCCCCTCTCACTCATACACACATACAGATGCTTCCATCATACAACTCCCTGTCCTATTATGTACAGTTTAGCTACAGCGCACTACAAGCTGATCAAGTTATCTTTTACACTGAACTGAGGAATTTGATCTGAAATAGGCTTTCAGGCAAAGGAAGAGTGCTGTGCCTTTATACCTAACTAATCAATCTTTGCTCATTAAGCAGTACTAAATAATGTCTGTTTAATTCCATCAGATCAGATTAAACCTTCACCCAAAGAGAATGCCTTTCAGAGGGAAATGCAACATCTCTTTTGAGCAAATACACCTTTATAACATTTTAAAAGCCAGACGTGGTTAAAAATATTTTATCTGCTTTTAGAACAGGAGAAGGGACGACTGAAACAAGGTTTTTAAAGGGTGGTTAATGAAACATTCCAATAATTTTACTACTCAATTGCTGAACACACAATGAAATCCAAACATTTCCCAACTGCACTGAAATCACAGCACAGACACAGAGGCAAATCACACCTAGTATAGGAATCCATTGCCCCAGTTCCACCTTACAGTCTACTAGGAGAAGCTCTTGATTGTACCAGAAGCTCTGACATGAAAAAACAGGTCCAGCAGGAGAGATCCCACTTTAACAACTTCACCCACAGTGGATATTTGGACTGCAAATCTCTGTAGTTCCTAAAACTACAGCCTGAAATCTCTTGTTTTCCTTGTGCATCCTGCTTAAGTATTTTGTTCTCATGAGCTATGCAGAAGATAGGTCATCCAACTGATCTGTATGCAGCATATTTCCTAATAATACAAATAATGGAGTGACTTTTTTTTTAAACATGTTAATAAATAAATATATTTTTCTGATTTTTCTGCCCAATCACCACCACTGGCAACTGTACACTCGTCCCTGCCAGCTGGAGAGTGTGTGGAGTACAAATCCAAAGGGGGAATATATAGGCTTTCCTGGGTGCACACCCTCCTGATTTTTGGTGTTCTGTGAGCTACGGATTACAGGCTACTGCTGTACTGACCAAACTTTTCAGAGGATTTATCAAAGACCAAAATGAATGGGTATAAAGGATCCATCATTACCATCAGACAATTACCCACCAGTAAAAACCTGATCGCATGTCTTCGATGTTTTCAGGGACGACTAGTTCCTTTACCTCTATCTGCCTATTTTTCCATTTTAATCCTGTTTAAAGGGTGTTATAAAAAGAGATTCTTAATACATCTAAGACATCTACTCCTGACCATCAATATATTGTACTCTTGGCTAAGTTCTCATCTCGTCTGTGTCCTGTCCTGCTGATAATCTTTTCCAAATTTATTCTTACAATTTCAAAGTATGGGATGTCTCATGAGGGAGCTCAGCCTTACAAGGTTTTAATTTTATCCTGCTGGGGCTTGCAATCACTTAGGCACTTTACATGTTACTCAAATCCTCCGTATGAAACAAAGTACTCTGAAAATGGGACAAAGCTATTGCACTGGCAACTTTCCAAAACCAGATCAGTAAGGATTGGGAAACTCTTTATATGAGGGCAAGACTGTGGATGTTGTCTACCTAGGCTTTAGTAAAGCCTTTGACACCGTTTCCCACAGCATTCTCCTGGAGATACTGGCTGCTCATGGCTTGCATGGGCATATGTTTTGCTGGGTAAAAAACTAGCTGGCTGGGCCCAAACAAGTATGGTGAATGGAATTAAATCCAGTTGATGGACAGTCACCAGTAGTATTCCCCAGATCTTAATATTGAGGTCACTTCTGTTTAATATCTTTATCAATGACCAGGACAAGGGGATTGAGTGCACCCTCTGTATGTTTGCAGATGACACCAGGTTGGGCAGAAATATGGATCTGCCTGAGGGCAGGAAGGCTTTGCAGAGGGACCTGGACAGGCTGGATTGATGGGCCAAGGCCAACTGTGTGAGGTTCAACAAGGCCAAGTGCTGGGTCCTGCACTGGAGTCACAACAATCCCATATAACACTACAGGCTTGGGGATGAGTGGCTGGAGAGCTGCCTGGTGGAAAAGGACAAGGGGGTATTGGTCGACAGACAGCTGAGTCAGAGCCAGCAGTGTGCCCAGGTGGCCAAGAAGGCCAATGGCACCCTGGCCTGCATCAGGAACAGTGTGGCAAGCAGGACCAGGGCAGTGATTGTCCCCCTGTAATGGGCACTGGTGAGGCAACACCTCAAATTCTGTGTCCAGATTTGGGCCCCTCACTACAAGACAGACATTGAGGTATTGGAGTGTGTCCAGAGAAGGGCAACGGAGCTGGGGAAGGGTCTGGAGCATAAGTCCAGTGAGGAGCGGCTGAGGGAACTGGGGGGGTTTAGACTGGAGACGAGGAGCAAAAGGAGGTTGCAGGAGGGTGGGTGTTGGACTCTGCTCCCAGGTGACAAGTGATAGGACAAGAGGAAATGGCCTCAAGTTGCATCAGGGGAGGTTTAGATTGGATATCAGAAAAAATTTCTTCACTGAAAGGGTTGTCAAGCACTGGAACAGGCTGCCTAGGGAAGTGGTTGGGTCATCATCCCTGGAGGTATTTATAAGATGTGCAGATGTGGTACTTAGGGACATGGTTTAGTGGTGGACTGGGCAGTGCTAGGTTAACAGTCAGACTTGATGATCTTAAAGGTCTTTTCCAACCTAAATGATTCTATGATTCTATATATTCACTCCACCCTGAAGGGAATGCAAGTCAATTCATTATAACTGCTATTATGTTACAAGTGTTCTTGGTACCTCGGCCTCCATACTAACGAGTCTCACTGCATCTTAAATAATGCACAGGAAGAGTAAGCACTGCACATTCCTTAGACCTACTAAAGGCTATTAGGTCAATGTTACAATTAAAGAAAAGGGACAATCCAAAGACGCAGAGTCCATAACCTGGCGATTTACAGAAACTCTTCCAACGACGACATGGACCTAGTCAAGTTAATTTTCCAACTTTCCATCCCCATTCTGGTCTCCCATTAACTGTGCTCCCCTGCCCCCACTCCCTTTTTTTTTTTTTTTAAATTTCTAATGTTCTGTGGAGTAGTATCTCATGAATTTCAGTAAACAAAAACATCTTTTGCCTGCTACCATCCACTGTTTGTATTCTTAGCTTTCAGATGACTCCGCAATGATAGACAAAGAAAGTGAATTTTACTTATTTATAGGTATTTGTATTTGCCTGTGAGTAAGTTCAAATGAAAATTATTCCATTGCTATAATAACCTCCTTAATAGGTCTGAATCACTGAGCTCATCATTATAGATAAGTAGTGCTAAGGAAAATATGCTCAGGGATGGGAAAAAGGAGACATTCAATCCAAACGGGGCAAAGGACTCGCTAGAAAAACTTCAGGTTTAAAATGCTTTTGTTGCTCAAGGTTTCATATTATTAAACTTAAGGTGATGCTTTTTGGGAAAAGGCAGTCTGGGAATGTGCTGTAGCATATTTCAGGGTCAGAATTATTCCAGTTGTTGAAACACAACTATGCCCTTAATTTTACACTGGAGCATTTGCAGAGAGACAATCACTTCAGTTTGTTAACAGTTCTCAATTATACCAAGAAATGAGCTTCTGAGGATCATGGCTATTTTTGAATAGATTTGTGATGTGCTTTTCAAAGGTCTTGAGTAGCCACTGTTTCCAATAAAGGAAGAGTTGCAAGTGCTTAGTATCTCTCAAAAAAAGACCATACACACAGCCAGAGTTAAAATCACTGAAGGTCATAACTGTTAACTATTTGCAACTTTTCATATCAAATTAGAGCATGCATAGTAATGTAAATCTTGTCATTAAAACTGGTGCAATCTGGAGCAGTGATATGCAACAGAACAAACTTAAAATGTCTCAATGTGGTTAAACCAAGCAAATAAAGATTCACACCTACGCAAAAGGACGTGCACTTAAAATGTAAGGTTTGTTGCCTTGGCCACAGAAAAATGAATAGAATCATAGAATCATAGAATGGTTAAGGTTGGAAGGGACCTTAAAGATCATCTAGTTCCAACCCCCCTGCCATGGGCAGGGACACCTTGCACTAGACCAGGTTGCTCAAAGCCTCATCCAGCCTGGCCTTGAAGACAGTCAGGGATGGGGCATCCACAACATCTCTGGGCAACCTGTTCCAGTGAGCAGAAGAGTGGGAAACTAACCCAAATACCTCATTAACAGATTTCTGATTCACAGGACACAGCAGTTCAGCAACGGAAAGTATTCCTGGTGATTCAGTTGAGCACTGAACAAAAATAACACCTATTATTAGCGTAAACAGCTTCAGTCCCCAAAATGTACCATTTTGTCACCTGTGGTGAGAGGCTGTGCTGTGTGTATCTTATCGCGTACTCCCTTCTAAGTGATTGCTGAAGAGCACTGCAGCATCCATTCGGAACAGCATGCCCTATCCGACTCTCCCCCTTCTCTGGAAGAGATTCAAGACTAAGTTCCTGCTTCAACAGGATTTGGTGAAGAAAGGTGTGTACAAAACCCTACCGTGAAACTAGAAAAAACCCACATTTATGTCATAAAGTATACAATACAGGTTTGTTTTGGTCTTTAGCTTTTCTTCCTCCTGAAGCTATCTGTGCTGAGGTAACATGCTATATTTTAGCTGTCCCTAAAAAGACAGCATCAGTTACTCTCTGTGGCACATTCTGCATTTGATCTGCGCTTACTTTGATATTTCTTGTTCAAATTCTCCAACTGTGTTTATTTCTTAACTTGAGAGCCCCAGCTAGGGGTGAAAGGCTGCAGAAGCCTCTGCCCTCGACCCCACTCACACTTTCCCTGGTAATTTTAGATTGGATGCAAGCACAACACTGTCAAGCCCAGGCATCGATTTCAGTGGGACAAGTTAAACACTCATTCTGAGAAAAGCATACCCTGCTCTCAAACCTCTCTCTCTACCAATAACATGAATATTGCCAATAAATAAACAAACAAAACCAAAAAATAAATCTCTGCTCCAAGCCCCATTTAAATGCCTAAAGGATAATTTCTCAGAGACACAAGTCAACATGGACTCCAAATTCTGACTGCACTAATCTGCAGCACTTCATTTTGTATCTCACTCCATCAGTGAGCATTTTCTCTACATTCTAGCAATCAAATAAAGTGAAGAGATAGACAGGATTTTTTTATGGCAAGGAAGTGAGTGCACTGGCATTCAAACAGTAAAGCTTAATCTGGAATTAAAGTCTGCGGGTGTGCTTTAAATGCTACTTCCGCTGTTCATTCACATTATTTTCTCCAAAGTTTTCCTCTGAAGCAAATATATTATGATTTTGAATCATCTAGCAGCATGTCAGTGCTAGAGTTAAGTGCACTTGCTTTAGATCAGTTTTTTTGTTGCCGTTAAGATGTGTTCCGATCATTCCAGAGCTAACTAGTGAAACCATCCTAAAATAGCACTGTCAAGAGCTTACAAGGGCAGACGGTCAACTCTGCGGTAAAAAGGACTTGTTGAAGAGCATTTCTGATTGAAGCAGAATTATCAATTTATGCTAGATAAGGCACTTGGTTTGATTTGGTGCCACAGGTGCTTAGCACCTGAAAAAATTGTTCCAGTCAAACACAGGGTGGGGAGAGGGGAAAGAGAGTGTCTTTCATTACCAGATTAAATAGCATTCAGAAATAGATCAACAGTGTTGACAGACTGCTGAATGTAATTTTAGTTTGTGATCAAAATATATCCCACTTATTTTTATCACAGATCCCAGATATGGATTACTTTTTCAGATCTGAATTTCATTAAATGTCTGATAAATAATACTCTTCCATACTTTAATCAATTATAGCTATGTATTTTTTTTTAGGTGTTTCATTTTAGGTATTTCTTTTAAATTTAGTAGAACACAAAATAGATATCTATGTAATAAACTGTTGATATTATACAATAAACCTCCCGCCAAAACACCCCACAAACCAACCATTACAACAGAAATCTATAATAATGCTAATACTAACATTTCACACTGTAGTAACAGATTCTTTTACTCCTTTTTTTTTTTTTTTTTAGACAGCTCTATTATGCCAGGAATTTCAGAAAAAAGAGACACATGGAGTTTTAACTAGTTCTTTTCAATAACTTGCATATCAAATGTTCTTAATCTACCAGTAAAAGTGTATCTCACATTTAGTAAGTAAGCAAATGAATGAGTCAAGCTTTGTTCTAGCTGTTAAGTCTCGGCATACCTTCAGTACTCTACAGTCCTCACACAGAGCTTCAATGGATCACCACAGTAACAGACACAGGCTTAAGCACAGAGGCAGCCGCAGGTGAACTTACTGTCAGACAATTATTATCTGCTGTGTTGACTTTCCGAAACATTACAGAAAACTACTATAAGCACAAGTCAGTTTGATTGTATACATGGAAGATGTCTTTAGTAGAAGAAGATTCTGCACCAAAGCTACTTTACGCAATAGAGGCTCCCTTTGAAAAGCAGAGTGGAACACTCTTTATGTCTGTCTTGTCCCAGACACCAACCCTTTCACTCTAGGCAGCTGCATGTTTCCAGGACTGAGCCACTGTTTGTAAAACTCAGGATTATGATTAAATGGAGATACAAACTTAGTATCTTAAAATTTCATAGATTTCAAGATATAAACTTAACTTAAAATTTCATAGATTTGAATATAACAAATTAGCTCATCTTGCTAAAAAACAGTGTTGTTTTTACGCAAGTAGTACAGGACCTGTTGCATCAGGTTGTAAATATAAATTATAATAAACTTTAATTGTGATTCCAAACTACTGCAAAAGGAAATTAAAATGGAAGTGTTTTCTTTTTTGCAATTGTATTCTTTAAAATAGTTGAACTGTGGTTTTTATCTCAATATGCAAATGGATACATAAAACCTGGGCAGAGTTTTTCTTAACTTCAATGCATGAACATTCTCTTGTGAGAACCTATTTGCAACACAGATTATTCAGGATCACATAAACAACTCTGGAAACAGTTTTTTTGAAAGGTCTGTCAGAAAACAATCTTTGCTACCAATAACATAATTTTTTCAGCAAAGCAATTGCCTTCAGAAATACAATAAAAATGCCAACTGAAATTTTATGCTTACAATTATGGATATCACAATTCTTTCATGATATTAAGTACACTAGTCTAGCTTGTTTCAGAAATGTTAAAACACGGAACAAGGGTATTTTTCTTTAGCTAATCATAAACCTCCATTTTTTAAAACCAAGAGAGCTCTATATCAGTCAGGTGAGACTTTCACCAATTATCAAGAGAAATTGAGTTCTGGACTAAGAGTGACAACTTGAAGCTTAAAAGACATACTAAAAGAAGTTACAAAAACCAAATGCAGGTGGATTAATGGAAGTGCCTTGTCTACCCTATTGTAGGGACAGCATGATGTTGTAACTAGCACTGTAATTCCAGCCAACGTGCAAAGGACTTTTTTTGTGCCGTATACTGAATTGCTGTTAAACACATTCACCCAGAGTACAGTAACTGGAATTGTAAGAGGTTATAATTGGAGTTCTTGTTCATCTAAAATGAAAACCTATTTCACCCTATTAAATTCTGACAGCACGGCATTTGCATGTACAGAAAGGCTGACAGCTGTAGCATTAGAACACATCTCAGAGCCCTCCATCTCTGAAGTATTGTGTGATTACCTTTCTTTTCACACTTCACAGGGAAATCCAAACTAATTTTCTTCTTATTAACAAATGTACAATGCTATATTTACATGCGCTGAAGCAAATGAGGAGTTTGTGATTGGTCTACACTGGCATTTTGCACAGAGGAGATAGGAAATTACATGAAGAGGCTGCTGTTTAGGATTCTGCTTTAGCTGTACGGACAACGTATGCCTTCCGAAGGCTTCTGCATGGAAGGACCTGTTGGCACCACAGCCCTCAACGCACCTTTGGTGGGTGTTAGAGAGGGTTCTCTAGCTTGCGTGAAAAGTACGGACAGGACAGAAGGAAAAACACTAATGACAGGATCCACGATGGGGACAGTTGCATTACTCATGCTTTGCCTTGCTCAGGGTTAAGTCATGACCTGAAGGACCTTTACACAGCATTGAAACAACAGCGTGAAGTTACAGGAAAAGAGCAGGATGGCTCTCTGGCACTCCTAGGCTGCTGCAATGGCCTCCTTTTGCCACCTCCCACCTGGGTAAGGTGCAAACTTTGCCTAGAAGTACGTCTACACGGTGACACGAAGCTGCCTACTTGTCACGCTTTACTCCAGCTAGCACAAATATCAGTAACACTGAAGATCTGGGGAGTGGGCGTCAGTGTGCTTTAGTAAACAGAGTAGGAGCGGCAGGGAGTACAGGCTTGCTGCTGATGCAGGCACTACTGATGCCCTTGAGCACTCACTGCTATTATCACCAGTCCAGGATAACACCGCTTGGCCCCAGGGGTTAGAAACACACCTGTTTTCTAGGTGAGCACACCTTAAGCTGGCTTGTGAGACGAAGCTCGGCCCCAAACTGTCATTGTGTGTTCATTATATTAGCGTTACATCTGCATGTGCAGAGCAGAACTTAATTCCACAGATAGAGGGAACAACTGGTACTTGTTTCAGAACATTGATAAAAATCCCCACTTAAAATACTTGTAGAAAATTACATTTCAAATACTCTATCAGCCTTCCTTTCCTACTGAATGTTACCACATATTACAATACGATAATCCTATGTAAGGCTATAAACATATTTTTGCTAGCTCACAAGCATTCAGCTGGGAAAAGGAGTATAAACAGAAGTAAAATCACCTTATCTAATATAGCCAAATCACCAAACCGTAGTGAAACAGAAAAGACTTTAGGAAACACCATAATCCACTGATGGTCTGGTGACAATTCCTATCTTGACAAGTATATCAAACCTTTTTCTGTCTTCATAAGGGTTTCTACCACAACCCATACTTTTATATTCCTCTCCCACTTACTTTTACTGTTATCTGTTCTTTCTTTGGCAACTCCTGCATTAGTCTCCTGGCCCTCTAGAGATCTGTAGCTTTTTGTCATTTCTACTTCCTCTTTCTCAGCACTAGTCCCGTTTGGAACTCTGAATAGCTCTGTAACATGCACATCTGCATTTTCCAAGAGATTGTGCTCCTGACAGATACTGATGAAGCACGATGTTGGCAACAAGTCTCTGATGAGTCAATGAAACTGTGTGAAATGATGGCCCAGCACATGTAATTTTGAGACAATGTGCTACACAGTAAGGAAACCTGGAAACTTGTTATTAGTCTCCTTCAGAAGGCTCCTTGTCATAGGCCCTGATACAACAGAAGACCATAAGCCCAACCTCAGAAAGAAGTTGTCTGTGACTTCAGACGGGACTATTTCAATGCTCAAAGTCTGCTGTGCCACAGGTACAGCATTTACTGAGCTAAGGTATATTGCTGGCAGTCAGCTTTACTAGTGATTAAATTTAAACAAAGAAAATAAACAACTACCTTGAGCCATAAAGTGCTCTCTTACAAGTAGCTACCAGCACTGCTCGCATGGTATGTGATGCCTTTGGTCATATGGCACCTGGAAAACTAACACTGGAAGCAGAAACAGAGTAAGATCACATAGAACCATTCAATTATGCTCATCTCTTGTCTTTTAAAGTGCTAACTATTTCTTCTAGAGCCAAAAACAAATAATGCATTCTTCTTGCATTAAGATATAATAATTACAGCCTGAGTATGTGCTTCTTAACAAGATTTTGTGAAAATAGGTCTTTTTACTGACTGCTTTCCAGCTAGTGATGAATAGCCTGACAATAAACCTATACTGACATAAGAATCCAGTACCAGCTTTTTGACCCCCCTCATTCACCCTGTAAGAGGCAAAATATTTCTCTCCTAATCTGTACCTACTTGGTAACATTTGACGTATTAAAAGCAGTATGTAGCAAAGGCAGCTGCTGTTCTCTGCTGGCTATCACAGACTTTTTGGTAAATTTTACTAGTTCACAAAGACCCCATCTTGAATGCTACAACAGAGGACATATTTTAAATGTAAAGTATGTATTGGACTCTGTCAGAGACCAAAACCGCCAAAATATAACAAACCATGTGTAGGCAATACTGAAGCCAAATATAGCAAGATCTGCTATACAGATCTTCTGCTTTGCTTGATATCTATTCAAATGAGACGTGGAAGCAGAATAAATTGCATTGTTAGCATATTACATCTCCCATCTTCTAAATAAAATACAAACCTTTTTCATTTTCTGAGAAAAATGCTTTTCCACTCTTTACTGTGGTCAGTGAATACCTTCACTTTTTACCTCCCCTTTTCAATTGCTACCATTTTCACCTTTGCCAAGCCTGCTAACAAGATTACAGAGAAAATCATGTTAATGAATAGTACATCTGTGACAGGGAGACAGCACAGTACTAAATATAGAGCCTATAAAAGGATTTTAATAATTTAAAATGCATTTTTAAATGTCCAGAATCTTAACTAAAGATAGGTTTATTCGCCAAGTCTTATTCAAAGTTGGACAACTGCTTTAGAACTAGATTTTCTATTTGTTTGCAATGATTTAATATCAGTTGTTAACTTACAAGAAAACTAGGAGATGTGAAGAAGTATAAAAGAGAAGACACTGCCTGCTGCCTAGACAGTGTGATACAGACAGAAACTTAATCAGATCATTCACTGCCACCAGTGAGAGATGTGCAGTTGGGTACTCAAGTACTAGACTGATCAGTTACACCTCCATAAAATAAGGTCTACCTTGATTTTAAAGACAGCCTGAACTATACATATAACAGTTCAGGTCTCTGCAGAGGCCAGCCACTCCAGGGCAGGACGGATCAGGTCTTTGAGTTTCAGGCAGCTTTTCACAATCCTGACATGATTTGCAATGCTCAGTTTCTGCTATTTAAGTGAACTTCTGTAATGTCTGAAGAGTTTCTGATGATCTAGAGACTGGTGACTATAGGAGGGTGAAGCAGAAAACCTAACGGTTCCCTGAAGCTACAAAGAGGAATTAAGTTGCAATGGACATGAAAGAAACGTTGAATGAAATTGTTTCTGATTTTTCATTGAAGTTATAAAGGACAGAAGGAAAATGCATAGAGAGAAAGATGCAACTTTTTGCCTGCATCAGAAAAGCTTACTGAGACTATCCAGCTTACTTATAGTTCCTCCACATCTGACTGGGGTATGCATAGGAGATGAATAGGCATGTCAGCTGACTGGGATATACAGCTATGTCATGTGAAAAACAAGCATGAACATTGCAGTTGTACATCCTATTGGGAACTATTAACATCACCACCACCACCACGAAGCCACAGGCAGCTTTACCTGAGATGCATTCACAGATTTTCCAGCATAAGTAACTGCTCTTCACTGACCTCTGCTACCTTTCCTTAAAAATCTCCTCCTGCCCTTAAAAATGTTTTGCATAGAACGACAGGCATTCCACATTTGGTTCTATTAAATGTCAGAATATTATAGCTGTTTCAGCAAGCTGCAGCTACTGAAGCCATGCAAGAAGATTAGAGACCACCCTTAGGAAAAGCATTGATTAAACATGATCAGGCAAGCACACTGCTAAGAAAGAGCAAACGTATACCCTGTAACAGGGTGGCTTGTGACATGACTTGAAATCATAGTCAGAATAGAGAGGCAAGAGACTGAAAGTGAGGATGAACTGCTAACGGGACAGGAGGTCATCAAGGATACGATAGATATTCTACAGGAAGGGATGGCTCTGCTGGAAGAGGGAATATCATCAAGCTAGCCAAACCACAGGGCATGCCAAGATCTGGGAAGTGGGAAGCTGCAGCTGGTGTTGGAAAAGCCCTATCAGAAAAACACTACATGAACTGCCTAAGGATGTATGGCTGTAAAGGACTATGTCAGCACTCTGAGCCTGGGAAGCTGGGGCATACACACCACATGGACACTCCTATACCCACATACAAGTTATTTACACTAATTCCAGCCCCTTGGTTCTCCAACAAAGCTGTGACCTGTGTTTCTGTAGCCCAAACCACTCCAAATGCCATTTGAATACACAGCAGATTTATGTACAAGGGCCCTCCTCTAAACTGGAAGTTGAATCCAGAAACAGGCGAATCCTTTCCTGACTGACCTCCGATTAGGAAGCTGCTAAGGGGCTTTTGAGCTTTGCCTGCACACGGCTGCTCTATTTTGCGTAATAAACACAGCTGCACTTGATGCTCAGCTGAAAACATAATCCATACGCAGTCCCACCATCCACTTTCCTTGGGAACAAAGCCATTTTACCATGTTCCTGGCCCTCCTCAACAGCCACTTACTTCTGCTGTGGCACCACCACTCACCTATTGTTCAGCTGAGCCAACACAGTAGTAAGGGACTGCAGCATAAGTCAGGTCTGATATGATCTAAAAAACAAACAAGACTTGTTTCTTTTCTAATTTTTCAAAATCTTTTTAAACCCCAGCTCATTATGGAAGAGCTGAAAGGGCAGAAAACTGAACTATGGGAATGGGAAACATATAGCTTGGAAAAATACAAGGAAGGGAGAAAGGGAGAATGGGGAGAGCTGCTAAGACATCTGTGCTTCCAAAGAAAATACACTGGGTCATTAACTCTCCTGAGGTCTCAGGCCTTGCACAGACAGTCTGCGGCATATTGCCTACCCGGGGTCTTCATGAACACAAGACAGCAGAGAATGTGCCACGGACAGAAGAGCAAGAAAGACAGTACAAAATAATGCAAAAATTCTTACTATTAAACTCCATACTTACATACGGGTGTCTTGAAAAAATTTAGAAACTCATTAAGATGATCTTGCAGATTTTCTCCAAAGGACGTTTTACATTTCAACTCTGTCCTCTCAGAACAGTTACAAAAAATGTTTCCTAAAAAAAAAAGGTTTTATGCCAAATGTATAGAAATTACAATACAGAGCCACTGCTGTGCGTGCTATAACTAAAGAGGCAGTATTCCGTTCTTCACTGCTTCCCTGTAACTGTTCACTTCTCCTAAGTTAGACCAGTAAGCTACCATTAGCTTAAAACTGGCAATCAGCACCTCACAGCATCTGGCTCCTTACAGAGCCAAGTTATATGCAGTGCACAAGAGGCTGTATTAAAACCCGAGATGGGTTTCATTCACGCTACAGAAATACATTAATCTCACCACCTTAAACTCAACGTGCTGAAGAGTTCTGATCAAGAAGCAGATTTGTAATGCTAACAATCCTACAGTTCCTTTGCTACAGGCTTAGGGATGAGTGGCTGGAATGCTGTCAGGCAGAAAAGGACCTGGGGGTGTTGGTCAACAGTGGCTGAATGTGAGCCAGCAGTGTGCCCAGGTGGCCAAGAAGGCCAGTGGCACCCTGGCCTGCATAAGGAGCAGCGTGGCCAGCAGGACCAGGGCAGTGATTGTCCCCCTGTACTGGGCACTGCTGAGGCTGCACCTCCAGTACTCTGTCAGGTTTGGGCCCCTCACTAAAAGAAGGACATAAATGCTGGAGCATGTCCAGGATAGGGCAACAGAGCTGGGGAAGGGTTTGGGGCACAAGTCCTGTGAGGAGCAGCTGAGAGAACTGGGGTTGTTTAGCCTAAAGAAGATGAGGCTCAGGGGAGACCATAGCGTTCTCTACAGCTACCTGAAAGGTAGGGAGGCGGATGCTGGTCTGTTCTTCAAAGTGACAAGTGATAGGATAAGAGGAAATGGCCTCAAACTGCACTAGGGGAGGTTTAAATTGGGTATTAGGAAAAACTTCTCCACTGGGAGAGTGGTCAGGCATCGGTAGAGGCTACCCAGGGAAGTGGTGGAGTCACCATCCCTGGAGGTGTTCAAGGAACTTGTAGACATGGCGCTTGAGGACATAGTTGGGTTGATGGTTGGACTAGATGATCTTATAGGTCTTTAACAACCTTACTGATTCTGTGAGATATAACCCCAATCGAGTAATTTATCCTGTTAAAAGTCATAGAAAATACTTTGCAATCATTGCGGCCAAATAAATCATTACACTTGCGTTTTCCAACGCTTTTAAAAGTAACAAACTGCACAAGGAAAGACGCTGCACAGGAAAACAAAACAACCCATGCTGCTAGCTTGGGCTCACAGTGAGCTTTCATTTGTAACCCTCCTAAGGACAGCTGCAGGCATCCTTACACACAGTCATAATATGTGCCCCTGCAAGTGTTAAAATGAGCCACTGTGTGTGCGCACCAGATACCTTTCACAAGTATCAGGATATCAGCAGACGAAATGCCGTTCAGTAGCTGGAGGTGTCAAAAAGAAGTCTATCATTCAAATTCTGTATTTAACGTGAAATCTATTATTTCAATGGGAGGGGAGGGGCACGGGGAAATGCATTTGCTCCCACTGAAGTTTAAGGTAAGCATTCATTGCCTGGATTATGTTCCCCCTTTGCAGTTATGGGTGGGGTTTTTTTTGGGTTTTTTTTGAGATTTACGAAACTATGAATTGGTAGATTTAAGTAGAATTGTAGAATATATAAATATTTTTTTAATGGAATAACAAGAATAGCTCACGGAAGAAGTGGACACAAACAGACTTAAGTTAAGCATGGAGGAAGTTTTCAGAGAGTCTTGCTTGTAAAAGAAATCCAAACCAACTGTGGTGGGAGTTCAAGCATATGGAAAGAGTAACAGAGAACCAAAACTGGCCAAGAAGAAACTTGGAGATGCAGTCAGTTTCTCCATTCTTAAATGTTATTTATTCACCCTTGTAATGAAAATTATCTATGCAATGTGGCAAGTTCTATCAGTTCCAGATCCTTCTTGCGGAAAGACACCAGTAAAAAAAGTAGCAAGTATTGTATTAACTAATTGTGAACATCTATTTAATTAAGTATATTTGTTTGCTACCTGGATTCCTGTTCTGCATTGTGATCTGTAGTGTGAACTATTGCTCGTACACACAGCCCAGTGAAATTTAAGGAGCACCATCTGGGTACAAATATACACTGAGTAATCTATAAATAGATCAGGCAAGTCCATTACATGCATGAGGTACTTGCCTGCGTGAGAATTTTCAGCATGAGGGCCCAAGACTGGAAAACTAATATCTACAGTTTTCCTACAAACAACCTTGTCTTTTTAGTTGAGAAGCTAAACACTTAAACAGGATTTTTAGATTTCATATCCGAGCTTATCCTTATTGTGGAGTGTACATGCCCAGATGGAGAAGAACACAGAGACCACTCTCTGACTCATTTGTAATCAAGCAGTTGGAACAATACAGGAACAACATTTATTTCATTTTTGTACCCAGAAAATATGAAAAACTCATCTCCAGATGGAATCTCCTGATTCTAGTACTCCGAAATGCTAATGAATAGAAGAAAAATTCCTGTCCCCACTCTGTTACACCTATGCATCTACAAGCTGCAAGATAGCATTATGAGTTGACTACATAACACATTTTATTTAAATAATAAGATCTAGAACCTTAAATTCTAAGGTTAAAGACTAGAGCTGACTGAGACATAATTTTTCTTCCTTCCTCCTCCCTCAGTCCCCCCCACCAAATCAGAAAAAAACTACAAAAAAGGGGCTTCATTAAAACTATCTAAAAATTTTAAAAGCGCTCTTTTTTTTCATTTTTTCCATGTTTGGCGCAACTGCAGTTGAAATGAACCCCAAAGGAAGCAGCAAGAGTACTACCACCATGCCATGTGGACTCAAAGTAGGGCTGTTTATGTCTAGAGACAATTCATTAGCAAAATAAACTACACTGGATATCTTGTCTTGGTTCATCTCTGAGTTCAAGACCAGGTGGGGGTTATCTGCTGTAGCCCATCTCCCTGGAGGTTACTGTTTTTGTAGGTACGTGTGTGTGAATGATACACAGACATACACTCACGTCTCTATCTATGGGCGAAGGAGTCATACTATCAGCTCCTAAAAAAGGGGATTTAGATGCCTAGGTGGAAGTTACGTGCATAAATCTGTTTTAGGCAGGCAGAGTCCTTCCCCTGTGCTGTTCCTTTTACAGGCACATGGCAATACACATTTTGCTTCTGACTATTCAGTCAGAAATAAATTCCTTTTAGCACATACTTCTCAGGCAAATTCATGACACTCTACTGAAATGATCTCTTCAGAGTGTATCACATGTGCTTATATTTCTAAAACAAAGCATTTGTCAGAGTTACCTGTCAGTATTTGCAGACTTTAGATTTTTGCCCACACTACCTTTTGTACAACTGTGACTGATGTTGTTATATGGTTTGTTATGCTGTTTCCAGAATTTCTCTGAGATTTAGGCAAGCTTTGAGGATGACGAAAACAAATGCACCTAACATAATGCTGATATCACAGTAGACTGCTAATTAGATCCCTTATTTTTAATACTAAAATGAATACCAGTGCAGAACCCTATAGTACCTACTGATTATAAGGGTTTTCCATGCTGTATCTATCTACAACAGACAAGGTAAATGCCACATTCCTCTAATGAAATCTCATTATCTGTACATGTACCACAGCCAGAAATTTCAGATTAGAGTTCTAGATTGAATATGAATTTCATAACTCCTTAAATGACTTGAAACAAGAATTTGGTATCAAACACTTCAGCTCTAAGATGCCCAGAAACTAAATGTTGCATCAAGTCTAGCAAATTTTAGTACACAAGACACAGCTGAAGATGTGAAAGTGATGTATTTAAGTTATACAGTTGACTCCACACCAAGGTTTGTTTTAAGCCGATCTTCAGTTAAATGGTAATTTATACTTACTCTCTGAATATGCAACTCAGATGCTATATTATGCTGTTTCAAATATTTAGATGCTATTTTACATGCCTGTTTCCCCTCCTCTCAAAAAAACCCACCCCAAAACAAGACAACAAAAAACCCTAACAACAAACCAAACACATACGGGGTCGCAGGAAATTTTCCTCTGCTGGTAATATTCCTACATATGTCTATGTTCAGATTGTATCAGAGGCCAATCCTGCCCATATGTAAGAAGATGTGAAAGGAGGGTAATTCTATTTACCTTGGACCTTGTATTAAGGCCTACGTTCTCTGTCTTCATTTAGCTTTTATACCTTGGATAACTCAGTGCCTAAGTACGAGCAGATCAGCACTACCATCTTAAAACAGGAACTTCAGATACCCTGTTATTTCTATGCTGAATCACCTACGTGGATCTCTCCTTTGATTTCTGATACTTTTATATAATTGTAACATTTCTGCTAAGCATAGCTGTGCATTTGATATTTCTGTCTGCATTTAGCCTCTTACAATTAATTTGGATCAAAGAGATCAAAAGGCAAAGCGTCTTTAGGATAGAGCAATGCCTATACTGAGAGACACAGATTCTCTCATTAGCTAACATCTCTTATTAGTGCCGTAATAAGACATGCTGAAGACTTACACAGGAGTTAACAGTCACAGATTTCCAGAATGAAGGTGTAGTGGAAACTGAAAATAAACCATTTGTAGTACAAACCACACCATTCAATATCTTGTCATCAGACCCTGAGAAGAGAGAGTGATCTGAAGCATGTTATAGGAGCCAAATGAGATTAACATAGCAGTGGTTTTGAAAATCCCACAAGCTCTCAAAACAGATCAGCATCACCCAAAACACAATATGCATGTTATAACAAAGGCACTGAAATCACCATGCAGTATTGCCTACACTGCACTCTCTTTAGCTGAATGGTATTTCCAGGGAAATTAAGAAAAGAGGAAAAAAAAAATATCACCAACCGACCACGTATTCCAAGATCTAATAACTAATCCTCTGTTTGAAATGAATTCAGCCTGTATTAAATGCCATCCTAACTTAGACTGGAAACAGGTAAGGAATGACCCTCTGCTTAATGTGGACAGACTTCGTTTCTGTGACAACCATCCACATTTGTTTGGTATATAGATGGATGGCGTAAAACACAGATTCCACTCCTTCATTGAAAATGGCAAATGCTAATTCTGAGCATTCTCCTAACGACCACCACGGAAGCATTCCTCCCGTGACAAGGCTGTCATCATTGCCGTTCCTTCTTAGCATACCAGTTAGCGAAGGAAGGTGCGAAACCCATACTGCTCTCACCCCCCCTCCAAATATAGAACAGGTCTCTGCAGCGTGTCCAGCCAGTACCTGCTCGAGAGGTAAAAGTTTTTATCTCAGCTATGACTTTTCTCTCGCAGCTCTCACAAGCGTGGCTGCTTCCTGCGCTTGGAGATGAGATAGCAGGCCCGTGCACCTTGCAAACCAAGCTTTTCAGCCTCTTCATGTACAACAGCTCTAACACCCTCCCCACCCCCCCGATTCCTTTCATTTCACACAAAAACCATATGCCTTGCAAGAGCTAAATTTTAGCCATCGGTATGTTTCAGAAAAAATTGTTTTGAAGCCCACTGTCAGAAATATATGTAAGACATGACCTACTATTCTCAAACACTTCAAAAGGTAAGCAAATTTTCTACCTATATCATAAATGTAACAATGGCTATATAATTTATACAATCACTTGAGGACCTCCAGTGCACTGCAGAACTCATGCAAGTTAATACTTACAGCTTCAAGGCACTCACAGGAAGGCCCATAATTTTACTTGGTGACAAAAAGACCTTAATGAAGCCCTGGTGTTGTCTGTTGTGTCACCTGAATCTGATGGATGTGTGCAATTCATATAAACTGCAGACAGTTAATACTTCACCGAGGCTGCTGGTCAAAGGCTGGTATTATCTGCTGGGTTGCAGAATGAGGCTTTCCTGTACTTGATAACAATGTGTTAAATACTATGGGGGTAGCAGAAGATATATAATGAGTTCAGGTATTTATTTTCTTGCTTTAACTGCTTGGCAATGAAATCCTTAGCAAGTTTTGGCATTGACTTCAGCAGGGTTCAGATTTCCGAAGTAGAGGTTACAAATTAATGGCATAGGTAAGTGCATTGCTGGCAATCAGCAAACAAAATGCTTTTTCTAAAGGAAATATTTTGGGGTTGGAATTTTACAGTTTTCTCTTAATAACATTAAAAACTGTAAATAAATGAAATGGGAACTTGGGATACTCTTAATGTAATGGTGGTTAACCTGAACATTCAGAAATCAGCGTCTGCATAAAGAACATATGGCCTGTGAAAAGTCAGTTTCAAGCCCAGTCTAATCGCAATACCCCATGTAAGAACTATGGAGACCACCGTAACGGTGCTGGAGATTTTTTTTTCCCCTGTGAAATTCATGTGATTTTTCCAGCCAAGTTGTTTGTGTGCTTCTTCAAAGAAGCTATAGAAGTGGATCTAAAATTCATCTGCCTATTTAAAACTTCATACATTCTTTCAGTTTCCATGACACCAAGTCTGCACAGCATAGCATCTTTCCACATGAAAAAGTTACCATCTCTTCAGTGCTATAGCCTGAGGGTGCTTAAATGCTGTATATTATCCCTTTCAGTGACAGGGACACTGCCATTATTAAAGATGGTAAACAAAATCAAAACTTAATTTTTTTTGCAGCCAACTGAACATTGTGCGCTTGAATAAAAGACCTGATGTACTCTCAGGTCCTGAAACACTTGCTACCAGGTGGAGACAACTGTGAATAACACATGAACACCAAGTTTATTTTCAAATTAATCAAACCTGCAATAATTCTCGGATGGATGGATTACAATTCTGTTTTATTAAAGAAGGAGACACAGGAGAAGGCAAACTAAGGCCTTGGCCTGTGAAAAGTATAGCACCTACTAATGACCTCCATTCCCACTGATGTCCATTCACATTGAGTTTATGGAGGACCTCTGAGGCTTGTTCTGGTAAATACAGATTTGCAGAGCACTACAGACACTACGCAGTCATGTCAAGTATTCATTAATATTTGCTCAGCCTGGCAAATCTCACTGTGATCTTAACACAGTTGCTGTGGGCCATGCTTACACGTTACACTCATTACTACCAAACAGTCTATTGCTTTACATATGCGGAATAGCTCATGTTTGCAGGCTAATCCACAACAGACTTGGCTAGTCAGAGCCAAAGACAACAACTCTGTGATAAAACTAGCAGAGTTATCTTTGCGTTGGTGAAAAATATTACTGGTCTATTGACACTAAATAAATTGGCCAGAAAAGATCAACAGCAATCATTGCACTGACTCAGCACAGCATTGGTTGAAAACTAAGAACATATTATACACATAAAATGTACAAGATAATCAATAGAAGTTCTTCTATACTAAAAATTCAGTGCTTGCTTTGCTATTTCTTGTAAGTCCAATAGCAGAAAGATGGTTATGTAAACTAGTTAACAGGAATGAAGCCCTTAATTACTGGGGAAAGAAGTGACAGGTCATGCATATTAAGGAACTAGGTAGTATCAGTTCTCTGTTACCAAACATTTCCTTGAACTACCAACCATTAGAAATTATAAATTCAGAAAATTGTTATACAGTCACATTTTTCTCTTAAAAAGAGGGCAGTATTTGGTGAGCATTACAATCACCCATACTCAAACACCAAGCAACACACAAAACTTCTAAAGGCAACTAGAAAATGTACACAGGCTCAAAGCTGAGCACAAGGTGACCAAGATCCTCATCATCCCAGGGAACGTTCCCCACCACCTGTAAAGGCAGCAAGGAAGGACTAGAACAAACAGCAACGAGGCAGTACACAAGAAAATTTCAAAGATCATGACTGGTACGAGTGAGACATGGGAGTTAATACAGAATTGAAATGGGGATTAAGGTACATGGATTAGTCAAATAAGTTTCACAGCCTCCAAGAGAAAGAATGTCTCCCTGGTGATGATGCCACAGGGGTCACAAGCTACTTCCACTACTATTATTTTCCCATAAACGTGGATTCACCTCTACAGGATTCAGGTTCATTCATGTGACTTTCATCTTATGGCTATTTTAGCTGTTTCTCTGGCAGAGTGAACAATGGTTCTATTGGCTTTCAGAGTATTTCAACCCCACCTTTGCCTCTCTGGGTTGCATTTAATAATGATATTCCCCTGTGCTGGCATTCAACATTTAAACAGAAGTTTGGGAAGAGAAAGGCTTTCAAATTCTTTTATGATGCAAGACAGATGCTCCAGCAAATGCTTATTACGCAGAGGCTTCCAGGCAGCTCTCTTCATTCGCTGGCTATCTTCAGACACAAAAAATGTAAGTCACCCAGGGTATGTTTTTCTTGCAAGTGAGTTGTCTTGCAGCTTTCTCTTCTATGAGCAACAGTCACAAAGAAATAACACACTGAAACTGGTTTATCCCTTTCACCCTGGCTAAGGTCTTTCCAGGTGATAAAGGACATGCTATGCAGAACTCCTGTCTTGAAAAGCTGATGCTTCGGGCCATAGGATTTACCTCTGTCCACCATGCACAGCTTCCACCAGAGCTGTTTTGACAGTCTCTGAGTGTGGAAAAGAGCTGGGTGATAGTTCCAGAGAACTATATAGTATAGTCCCTAAACCCACAAAGAACTACCACAATCACCTTCTCTAAGCCTCCTTGTACACATACTACCACAATTTTCCCAGAGAACGGGTAATTTTTACAGGATGGGACTTTTAGAGAGCTACCCAAGGCCATGCAAATAACATTGTTATAGGCAACCATTTAGGAAATTGCATCTTCCTACAAGCCAGAATTTATCTCACTTCCACTAACAGCTACTGATCTTTGTTATGTCTTTGTCTGTGAGGGCAATCTTTATCTCATACCAAGTATGGTTCCCATGTGTAACCAGACACAGTGCTAAAGTCATGTCTAGCCTGCTAGTAAGGATACACACACAAAGAGCAAGGGCCAAAGATCTTACAGCTCAGGGATTGTGTGATGGGAAGAAAGCAAGCCGTTGGCACACAATCACAGGAAAAAGAAATTCAGCACTGCAAACCTGAGTTCAATTTCTGTAAATAATACTTGTAAACAAACACATGCATTGATTGCTGGAAAAGTGTAACATTTGAGTTGGGAAGAAGTCAGGTCTGTGCTCTGGGGTGGAACTTGTGTCTAAAGCTGGTAGGAGCTGATTAATATGTGATATATCATTTAAAAAAAAAAAAAAAAGGAAACCATGCTGTTCTGAATCTGTAGTTCCAAAACATTAAATATTTGCTAAAATAAAATATTTCTTCAAACTCAGAACTGTGATCTTTACTGGAGAGAGAGCAAAAACTTTCCAAAATATTTTTTTTGTTGAAAATCCATTTCCCTACTAAAGAAAAACAGTTTTGATGGAAAAATTCCTGGTCAGTTTTCCCAGCAGCCAGCAGGGGAAACTTAATCTTCTTCTGCAAAAGCATGAAAGAGCAGGATCTGCCTCCTTACACAGAGGGGACCATAATTTAGTCTTTTAAGAATTCATGAATAAGACTTAGGAGCGTTCAGCACAAAGCCATTCTATGCATAGCAAATGTGCTATGCCTGATCGGAAGCCTTCTGTTCGTGAACAGCACTGCAACACTTCCCCACTGCCGGTGTCCCACTCCTCCAAGCCGACCCTGAGCATCAGCAGATGCTCTTTAAACCTGGAATCAGCTGTGAGAGAAAAGCAACCAAAAAAGCATAATCCTGCTCTGCCTCCCCTTACAGGCAACTCTGTATGTAAAGCAATAGCCTTTGCCAATTTTTGTCAACCTGGTAAGGGGTGGGGACAGAGGGGGAAAATAAAGACAAATTAAAAGAGATGCAGAGCACACAAAAAGTGAACAAGAAAAAAGAAGTGAGGAGTTCAAGGGAAAGATTTATTGCAAGTGTGGAAAGTATAGAAGAAAATAGGGAAAAAAAAGTAAAAAAACTGAAGAGGATAGAGGATTGAAGGAAAAAAAGGCAAGAGGAAGACATCAAAGGCAATATTATAACAAGACATAATGGACTTAACTCAGATAGCTCCTCGTTTTCTAGCATGAAAAGTCTTGATGTAGTATTTAGCAAAAGTATGAATTTCATGGACAACCAGATGGTACTTCAAACACATGGACATATAAAGAGCGATAAGAGACCAGGCACAGAGATTACACAACCTTGCAAAAGCTGCTTCACTCAAGGAACACAATACTGGCAGGTAAAGCTAGGAGACAGTGAGCATATAATAAAAGCTTAAAAAGGCACAAGAGGAGAAAGCATGTTCTGTACAAGTGTAAGAAGCAATCATGAATGAGACTGCAGCATCAGACTGCTCTGTTTTAAAGATTTTTTTTTTTCTTTTTGAGTACACAGACATGCCCCTGAAATATGGCCAAAGATATAAGATTCTCTAATACAGAGCTTTCTGAAAGGACAAAGGAAAAGTAGAAATATATTTGTCTTCTCACAGAAAATACCGGAATATGAAAGGAAGAAGAAAACTAACATTTTGGGTAACAACACAGGATGTAAAACCAGAGAGATCTTTATCAGATATTGATACAGAATTCTTGCATAATCAGAAAAATCCAAGAAATCTTTTATAGTGAAACTTGTTAGACACCCAGACCTTTGATCATGAGGAACTGGAATTGCTCTGCTAGTATGACAGTAACAACTAGGTGCAAAAGTGCATCACAAATCCATTTAAGCAAAAGAATAAAACTGTACAGCTTATTGTACTGGGTCTGAACCCAGCCAATCCACAACACATATTCCACTGATATTGACGCACTTTGCCATAATCTTAGGATTAGACATATATGTTAACTAAAGATCAATCCACTTACTAGGATCTTGAGTCCATTCTTAGTGCTGCTGCGTAACGTCAGACACATTTAACACAATATAAAAGGGACCGTGCTAAAATGAATTTTTTGACAAGGACTGCAAGATCAGGCAATAAACAGAAGAGCACAATTTAATGATGTCTGATTTATAGAGCTGGAAGATGGAGATTAATGTGATGCATAATTCTCTGTAAAACATATATATTACCTGCTGAGATATTCTTGCAGTGACTTGCAAAAAAGAGATACTTTGTAAGGAGAGATTTGAACAGTAAGAGGCAAAACAAAGAGCATATGAAAAGGGAGGGAGCTCAATGTATGGAACAAATTATGAAGAAGAATAATACCCTATATAATTACACCAATGTTCAGGGACAAATGATTATGGTTCATAGGCAACTATGTCAGTAGCAGGGGGCTGTCTGGGTAGAAGAGCATACAGAGAGAACTGCTTCTTTATGGAGCACCCTTGTGCCCGGGGTCCTCTCTCATGATAAAGGTTTCAAGACACCACAGAACATAATTTATTTTTAAAAAGCTATGTCTCATTAAGTGTGTAGCACAAGGGACCACTTGCTCATCCTATTCCATGCATCCCTGGAGGAACTCCATTCCAATGCAGATGTAATGTTTCTATCCATGTTTAAGGAGTATGCAAGATATACCCAAACCAGGACGCCATATAGTTACATGGCTGTAATTTACGTTGCTGAGTTTTGGGAGCTAAAAGGATAAGCACTTGTTTTCTTCCAGTTTTGTCTCAAACTGAATATAAGGTTAAAATAAATGGGCTACCTTTCCAATTTACAGCAGGGAAAATTACATACATAAACACAGTTAAACACATCAAATTTGAGATTGAAACTCTGACAGACCCTTAGGTCTAGCAGTATAATTGAATATCACTATGATTATACTGTCAGAAGCAAATGAACAGGCACTTCACTTTATTGATGTTATTTATAAGTCACTCTTGAGAGGGAAAAGAAATGAACAATTATTTGAAAAAGCTATTATATCTTTAAGTAGCAAAGAATCAAAGATGGTAGCTTTTCATATTTCAATGTAGAATAGCAATAAAACAAACAGGTTAATCTCTTCAACATCTTCAGTTCTCCTCAGTTCAGTTTTCTAAGGTTTATCTCAAGTAATTTATTGAAGAGGAGCCAAAGAAATAAATAATACCCTTGTTAAGCCTCTCTTGTAAAACGCAGCTGCACAGTACTGTTGTTTCATAAGCAAACCAATCTCTACAATCTTTATCTACTCTAACTGTTGAAATAAAAGGTGCTTCCACTCATTCATTTTTGCACTAAAACCCATTGTTTCCACCAGGTGCTAAGTTCACTAAATCAGTAATTTTCAACCTACACCCTGGCTGAAGGATTACTTGTAAGGGGTCCACAAAATGCGCTGAAGAAAAGTAAAGCTATTATAGATGAGTTTCAATTCACAGCAAATTCATTAGCAAACTTGTAGGTTTATGAAGTTTGGCATCCACTAATATGGACAGTGGGTCAGATGGTAGATATAAAGCTGGTAGATTTAATACTGTGAATTTAGAAGTCAAGGTTTCACAGAAGTAATTAGGGTTTTCTCCTCCAGGTAACAAAAATTCTGGTTCTTAATCTTCTGAGATACTAAACCTAAATGCACTCATGAACAAGCAGGGTACCCTGAAGGGTCCTTGACCCCTGCTCATCCACATTCAGCACCTGGTCAAACTGTGCAGTGGCTGACATATGGCCTATCTGTCTAGATTTCTCTTCCCACAGAAAACAAAACACTATGGATGGAGTGAAATGAGGAGAGAGATGGGCACGAATGAAGTCCTGGGTCATATCCCACTGTGGAATTAAGACACAGCAGAGTAAGCCTGTTTGGACCTAACCAGTTACAAAATACTATGTCTCCTCTTTCTTCTTGCAATTGCCACATACTCCCCTAAACTGCATGGTACAGTGGATACAGCTGGTTTTAAACCTTTCCTTTAGTAATTACACCTCTGCCAACATGCCTTTGTGGAAGTTGTGAGAATTAAATATTATTGCAAGATATAGTATTGCTATTTAATATCCTCCTACATTTTATATCTCTTGCCTCAGCACCATTCTGCTGCTTACATAGATTGCATTTGCTTCTGAAGCACCCCAAGATTCTTTCTGTTGCAAGATGCTAAGCAAAAAGCCCTGTGAAGGTAGTAGATGTAGGAACCAGTCCTGCATCAGTAAGGTGCCAGATTACATGGACTACCCAGCTTTCTCCATATCTGACTTCTAGGAGTCAATGATGGTATTGTTTGCTCCCTTCTGTACCAAAGAAGCCATCAAGTGACTAGTACTCAAGTGCAACTGAAGGGGCAGAAGTGTGGCTTGTCTTGAAATGAATGCTGTTTCTGTGCAGGTTAGCTATGCAGAAGTTATTTGGACGTGGAGAGGTCGTTCGGCTATCCCTCCATGAAGATCTAACTCTTCATCAGCCTGGCTCGTGGTGTAAGGAGGCAGGGGCCACTTGAAACTCAGTCATCTCACATGACAAGGCACTATGAGCTCCATCAAACAAGTGTGGCAAAATAATGGGTTCTTTTAGTCTTTCACTCATGTGAGGAAAGTAGAAAGTGTCCTCTACGCTTACCAGGAAAAAAAGACTCTTAAAATGTCAACACTGAACCAACTGTAGGTTTCTCTCCCCTTTTGCTGAAAATGTTCCTGTGCTCTGTGACATACCAGGAAGGCAGGCAGCACAGAAATATATCTGCATAAATTAGTGAGCTGCAATGGAATGAACACGCTAGCCACAGACTGCCTCGGTATTTTAATAACCAAAGCGAACCTATATCATTTTAAAGCCAAAATACCAATCGGACTACAACAAACCATCACTTTATCAAAAGCGAGCCATTCTCCTAAGGACAGCATACCAACAGGAGGTGCTCCAGGTTTACAGGCAGCAGTTAGAATCAATGCTGATACCAATTTGTTTCTGAGGAAGATTCTCTTCTTGCTGTGTCACTTCTTACTGCAGAGATCTGAAGACAGCGCTTGCATGAATATCACTGCAAACAAATGCTGCAGATGACCAAAGGACATGCAGAAATCTAACTGCTCTTGCAATGAGTAAGCTTGGGGGATCAATGCAATCTTCAATGAATCAATACTTCACCACTTTGTAGGGAA